>NW_014579391.1:23947-34673 GCF_000485595.1 Priapulus caudatus
GACGTAATATTACGTGCTTCGCATGTTTTCTACTGTGTGCGGACGGGACCAGGTATTATTGCGTGGTTGTGATCGGACCGCTTGTGACAGATCGGTGTTCACGACACCCGTACACTTTGCAGACTTCCAAAAAAAACATCTGCTCTGATGAAATTCAACTTGTACATCTCATATGGGAAACTATGGCCAAATAGCTACTGAATATTTAACTTCATTATTACATGGTTATTTCTACTTACATTATGGGGATTACACAAATCTCAGACACACAGACACAGAAGTTAGAACACAGATACACAGAACAACACAAAATTGAAACCTGTTGAAACAAAACGAAAACAAAACAGCGCCCCCTATTTTCAGGCAAATCTTTACCTTTTTTTTGTCTTTTTTAAGACCGAACAAACGGTTTTCAACCGAGTATAGTTTAGAACCCGTTCCGTGTATTCATCGATCTGTTCTGTGAATTTGGCGCTATTTGGATCCAAACTAACGGAGCCTTTCATTAACATACATACATACATACATACATGCATGCATGCACGCACGCACGCACGCACGCACGCACGCACGCACGCACGCACGCACACACACACACACATACATACATACAACATTCGCCAAATTATAGTAAGATGAGCAGGGATCGGCGAATGCGGCTCTGGGGGTTTTGACGAGTGGGGCAGAATTATTCGACGAAATACGGTTGCAACCCAATGGATTATTGTAACAGGGTTTACTACTGTGACGTTTTCTTATCGTTAGATCTCTCGATTAACGTGTTCGGGCTATCGTTGGCCGTGATTGCCTTGCTATCGTTAGTCGCGTCTCGTCCCGTAAGGCACGTCGAGCCTTACTTGATTCGGACAGAATCAGAAGTCTGTGGAGGATGACTCGTCGATAACCAAGACAGGACAGCGAGTTACAGAGAACGAAGGCTTTATTTACAAAACGCGGGCGGCGTCTACACTACGCCCGTCGCCGTGCTGGCCCATGAGGCCGCACGCGCGCTCGTAATTACGCGCTATTACAATCGCTCGCAATCCACGTAGTTTCCGCGGACGGTTCACGTAACGAACACGACAGTCGCAGCCTTGAGGTGAGCAGCACACGTTACGCCGTCAGCGTTCAGTTGCTCGACTTTCGCTAACGTGCTAAGCCTAGACTGCAAACTCGTGCTCGTCTACGGAACTCGTTGTTATACACGTGTAGCCATCACGCGTCTCGTTGTGAAGAAGACCGCGTGCGCCCGTTGGGGCGGCTTATATATCCCCGCGCCTTCTGGGTAATTCACGTCTCGCTTCGCGGGAGGAGACGTGATTTCACCATCACTACATTCCTCGACAGAGGTCGCGGAGAAGGCACGCAAGACTGGCAGGGAACTAGCCGTATCTGCCACACTACCCTCTGCTATAGCTTAATAGGTGTGTGGGATGATAATGACTGTAGGGTGAAGCTGGTGGTGATCGAAGTCCCATATCGATGTATAGACGAAGTAGCGGACGTGTATTTATTCAGACGATTCATCACACGGTGCAGTGTGCAACTATCAGAACTGCCGAGAGAGCGGCCGAAGGCCGGCCACACTGGCTCGACCTTTCTCCTTCTCTACTAGCCCCTGAACCGCGTTCTTGTGACGCTTTTATAGCTACAAATGTGCTACTAAACAGCGAAATGTGCTACTAAACAGCAGAATGTGCGCGGAATGGGTAAGAATGTGGTGCAATGTGCATCAATAACTGCCGCAATGTATCAAAATGTGTACAAATATTATACTAAACAGCGGAATGTGTTACTAAACAGCGAAATGTGCACGGAATGGGTACGAATGTGGCGCAATGTGCATCAATAACTGCTACAATGTATCAAAATGATGTATCGAAAGGAAAGGCAACCCGGGCAGCGAAATTTTTTTTCCCCACTTGAGTTCCGGACCACAGCCAATCAGCGCACTCCATTCACTCGAGTTCCTCGAAGCAACAATGTAAAATTTATACACCTTAACCCTAACCCTAACCCTAACCCTAACCCGAACCCGAACCCGAACCATAACACTAACTGTGGTGGGTCCGGAACTCTCGTGGGAAAAAAATTTCGCACCCGGGCCCTAAATACCATCCGCAGGAACCTTGTAGGATGCCCAGAACCTGTCAAAGAGATGGCATACAAAGCATACGTGAGGCCAAGCCTCGAGTATGCAGGTAGTGTTTGGGATCCACACACACAGAAGGATATCTCCTCCCTGGAGAACGTGCAGAGACGAGCAGCGCGCTTCGTAACGGGAAATTACCAGCAAACTGAGTGTTACACAAATAATCGCAGTCCTACAATGGCCCTCCTTGCAGGAACGCAGGTTGGTCAACCGACAGGCCCTTATCTGGAAAATAATCAACGGACAGGCGGCAGTCGACATTCCATCCTTCCTCACCAAAAGCACCAGCATATGGCGCGGCACACACCGGCTTACATACAACAACATCAGAACCCGGACAGATGGATACAGGTTCAGCTTCTTTCCTAGAACAATCAGAAGCTGGAATCTGCTACCGGAGTCACTACTCACTAGTCAAACAGCACAGCAATTCACTAGGTCCCTCTGGCAAAACATTGAGTCAGGCAGCATCGTTGTTATGACACCTCGAGGAAGTGAAACGCATCTCCGGCTGGGCAACTACAACAGCTCGCAACAGCCTATTGCCGTATGCTAGTCGTACTCAGTAATGAGTGCCTGGCCCAGAGAAGCCTCGATCCCTGGAACACATTACTGCCTACATTTTAAAAGCGAACTGTGCTACTAAACAGCGGAATGTGCGCGGAATGGGTAAGAATGTGGCGCAATGTGCATCAATAACTGCTACAACGTATCAAAATGTGTAAGAACGTTATACTAAACAGCGAAAATGTTGCTACTAAAACCAAGCGAATGCCTGCTATACTAAAACAGCGTAAATGTTGGCGCGTGATTGGTAAGAATGCTGGCCGCAAATGTGCATCAATAACTGCCGCAATGGTATCAAATTGTAAAAAATGTTGGTACTAACACGGCGGATGTGGACTAAACAGCGGAATATGCGCGGGAATGGTAAGGAATGTGGCGCAATGTGCATCAATAACTGCCCGCAATGTCAAAATGTGTAAAAAATGTTTACAAACACGAAATGTATAAACACTGAATCGGCGATGGCCGGAAGCAGAATGGGGCGCATGCTGCATCAAACTGCTGCCATAGTATCAAAATGTGTAAAAAAGTTAATCACTAACACGCCGACATGTGCAGGAATGCTGTGCAAGAAATAATGTGCGCAAATGTGGCGCCAATGTGCATCATGTCCCTTCTCCCCTTCCTGACGAGCTAGCAGGGGGGGGAGGGGCGAAGTACGGCGCTGGCGGGCAAAAAGCCACAGCAGGCCTGAATCACGGCTGATCAGTCGCTCGCTTATCGGCCTGCCCTTCCCCTTCTGTCGCCACATACATCAGCGGCGAGGCGCTCTTAAGGGGGTAACCGGTCGATACATGCGTTAGAACTGTTGCACATCGTCTACATGAAATTATAACGGACAACATTTACCTCAAGTTGCGAATGTTTCTGAAAGCGTATCCATCACAGAGACAGAACATCTCCAGAGAGAGGACAACATTAGAATAAACAATTCTGGTCAATCAGTCAATAGCAATGTCGTCCCCTCTCTCTCATTCTCATTCATGCTTGTGTGTGTGGTGTTTGTGTGGACTGTGTAGTGCTGTTGTGTGTGTGTGTGTGTGTGGTGTGTGTTTGTTGTGTGAATGTGTGTGTGCTTGGCTTATGCCTACCTGTCTTATAGCATCTAGCAAATTATCTCTGTTGGCGGGGGGGGGGCTATAATAAACAATAAATTTACGTATTGGCGTGCTTCTTAAGTTCCACCGTTAGTGTAGCGTGTATCAGACGTGAGTTTTTTTTATTAATCGGCAGAATAGAAGGAGTGTGCTGCGAAAATGTGATTATCGTATGATATAATTAGTAAATTACGTGCCTTGATGAGGGTAGAACTGCCAGTAACCGTCTGATTGAGTCCTTTAGTAGATTATTTCTGGCCTCGAAATATGCTGACCAGGAGTGGATCAGCAGTTCAGGCGAGGCGGGCGGCGGAGGTAACTATTTGAGAAGCAGGGCGTGCGAAGCACGCGGTCGCTAATTGGTCCCGGTGGCATCCCTCCCACTGGAAATTTATTGAATATGTGATGCTTTCTCCGCCATTTCTACGAGCAATTGAGAATAAATTTAGGAATTATTTTTTATTTTTGGCCCCATTTACTAATACAGCCTTAATCATAACATTAGTCAGTGGCTAACGCGCGTTTGCAACCCCCCGCCGCTACACCACCCACCACCACACCGTATGTAGATCCTCGCCACATTCTCCATCCAGCATCATACATAGGCAGCCGCAGTATCTATGCTCTTGTAACAGGTCAGGAATAGATTCGTGGTATACTAGCTGAAACCGCGCCTACCGCGCGGGCTTATGACTGTGACAGCATGATGTTACAGTATGCAGCCTACAGTAGTGTTATGTGTAAGTTGCTGCTGATATGGAGAGTTTAGTTGCTTGCACATGTTTGTTTTTTATGCGTTGAGATGTCCAATACAAATATATGCTACAATCATGGCTTACACTAACACATTAACCATTTGTTTGGCAAGCACACAGTGAAATACAGACACATGCACGCATCGCACGCACACACCACAATGTTTTATTGCTATGCTATGTAGGAACTACTGGTTGATGATACGAGACAGCAAAGTTAGAATATAGATAGATCTGAATGGGCGGTAGTCGGGCGACTGATTAACCACTTGGCTGCGTAGCACGTAATATTACGTGCTTCGCATGTTTCCGCAGAAGCAGCAAAGGTTCGATATGATATGACTACTAGCACTTTAATTAATTTAATTTTTAGCTCATCTGACATAGTCAGATGCCAGCTTGTAGAATCTCTGATTCGTCCGTCCGTCCGTCCGGTCGTCCGTCCGTCCGTCAACAAGTTGGGCACAAATCTTAACCGCTCGACGTACGCGTCACGATATTCGGCGTCGTTGGGGAGATCGTCAAAACGAGTTGGGATGTCGAAGCTGGGGTCAAAGGTCAAAGGTCAAGAGGTGTAAAGAAGGGGGAACATTCACGTCCTTAACTTAAGGTATAGGGAGGAAAATGCAGAATTGCGGCCACAAATCTAAACGTACTCGACCTAGGCTCGTGATAGTCCGTGTATAGCATCATGGTAGAAAAGCCATCACTGGCCGAAATTGGAGTCAACAGGTCAAAGGTCAATGGCGCACAGGGCAGATTTTAGACATTTTCTGGGAGGACATGGTCGGACGAGCGCAATTGAAAAACTTTTTTGTTTCAGCGGTGAGCTAGCATATTTTATGACTTTTATTGAATGGACCATGAAATGTCCCTTCTGCTGACATGCGAAGAGTAAGTGTCGATAACCTTTTGACCCTCAAGAGGAGGGTTAAACATGGATTTGTTGACTGTTAACAAAGGAGTGAACTGCTTTTGCCTATTAGAGCCCCCCTCCCCACCGCTCCCCCCTCCCCTCCCTCACCCCCTTTCCCCACCCTCCCACCCTCCCCCCTACCCTCCATCTGCGATAGTGGCGGTTCCTAACAATGATGATGTACGCAACTGCGTGTCTGCATATCTGCGCCTAACAAATGTGGTACTACGCACGACTGAAATTTTACCGTTTTATAATCGTAAGCAACAGACGCTCAGATGACCCAGACGCTCTGCGGCTGCTTGTTTTTTTTTTGGGTTAGGTAGGGTTAGGTTAAGGGTTTTTTTTTAAGTGCCTAGTAGTCATATCATATCGCATCTAACTGGCGGGTGCCATGTTTCCATTGTGTGCGGACGGACCAGTATTATTGCGTGTTTGATCGGACCGCTTGTGACAGATCGGTGTTCACGACAACCCGTACACTTTGCAGACTTCAAAAAAAACATCTGCTCTGATGAAATTCAACTTGTACATCTCATATGGGAAAACTATGGCCAAATAGCTACTGAATATTTAACTTCATTATTACATGGTTATTTCTACTTACATTATGGGGTATTACACACAAATCTCAGACACACAGACACAGAAGTATAGAACACACGATACACAGAACAACACAAAATTGAAACCTGTTGCAAACAAAACGAAAACGAAAACAGCGCCCCCTATTTTCAGGCAAATCTTACCTTTTTTTTGTCTTTTTAAGACCGAACAAACCACGTTTTCAACCGAGAGTATAGTTTAGAAACCCGTTCCGTGGTATTCATCGATCTGTTCTGTGAATTTGGCGCTCTATTTCGGATCCAAACTACGGAGCCTTTCATTAAGCAATACATACATACATACATACATGCATGCATGCACGCCACGCCGCACAGCACCACGCACGCACGACACGCACGCACGCACGCCACACACACACACACACATACATACATACAACATTCGCCAAACTATAGTAAGATGAGCAGCGGAATCGCGCGAATGCCGGCTCGGGGGTTTTGACGAGTGGGGCAGAATTATTCGACGAAATACGGTTGCAACCCAATGGATTATGTAACAGGGTTTACTACTGTGACGTTTCTTATCGTTAGATCTCTCGATTAACGTGTCGGGCTATCGTTGGCCGTGGATTGCCTTGCTATCGTTAGTCGCGTCTCGTCCGTAAGGCACGTCGAGCCTTACTTGATTCGCGACAGAATCAGAAGTCTGTGGAGGATGACTCGTCGATGTGTACAACGTCGATAACCAAGACAGGACAGCGATTACAGAGAACCGAGGCTTTATTTACAAAACACGGGCGGCCGTCTACACTACGCCCGTCGCCGTGTCTGAGCCCATGAGGCCGCACGCGCGCGGCGTAATTACGCGCTATTACAATCGCTCGCAATCCACGGTAGTTTCGCGGAACGTTCACGTAACGAACACGACAGTCGCAGCCTTGAGGTGAGCAGCACACGTTACGCCGTCCAGCTGTTCAGTGGTCGACTTTCGCTAACGTGCTAAGCCTAGACTGCAAACTCGTGCTCGTCTACGGAACTCGTTGTATATACACGTTGTAGCCATCACGCGTCTCGTTGTGAGAAAGACGGCGTGCGCCCGTTGGGGCGGCTTATATATCCACGCGCCTTCTGGTAATTCACGTTCTCGCTCCGCGGAGGAGACGTGATTTCACCATCACTACATTCCTTGACAGAGGTCGCGGAGAAGCACGCAAGACCTGGCAGGGAACTAGCCGTATCTGCCACACTACCGCTCTACTATAGCTAATAGGTGTGTGGGATGATAATACGTAGGTGGAAGCTGGTGGTGATCGAAGTCCATATCGGATTGTATAGACGAAGTAGCGGACGTGTATTTATTCAGACGATTCATCACACGGGGCAGTGTGCAACTATCAGAACTGCCGAGAGAGCGGCGAACGGCGCGCGACACTGCGCTCGACCTTTCTCCTTCTCTACTAGCCCCTGAACCGCGTTTTTGTGACGCTTTTATAGCTACTGGGTTTCTAGCGCGCCTCTCCTGGCCACAGCCCCTCTGCGCCTGACCTCTCCTGGGCCACAGCTCCTGGGTGCCTGGTTTCGGCTATCGTACACGAGTCTATTCTATGCTGAACAGTAATGGTATTCTATGTTAAACAGTTAATTCTATGCTTATTCGGTATGCAAATGATGCACGCGCACACGCATGCACTTTGACGTCGTACACGCACGCACGCACGCACGCACGCACGCACGTGTACGTGCACGTGCACACGCGCACACGCACGCACGCACGCACGTG
The DNA here is from genome assembly GCF_000485595.1 of Priapulus caudatus. Taxonomy (NCBI): domain Eukaryota; kingdom Metazoa; phylum Priapulida; class Priapulimorpha; order Priapulimorphida; family Priapulidae; genus Priapulus; species Priapulus caudatus. The sequence goes on from NW_014579391.1 coordinate 31,781, forward strand.
TACGTGCACACACACGGACGCACGCACGCACTCACGTGTACCTGCACACACGCACGCACGCACGCACGTGTACGTGTACGTGCACACGAACGCAAACACGCACGCACACACGCATGCACGCACGCACGTGTACGTGCACACGCACACGTTCCGGCAGTACCATGGGGGACATAGACCCTATGAGCTGTAGTTTGCTGGTGAAAAGTGTAATTTGTGCATTTCCAAGCATATAAACTGTAGACTGTATAAAGTATAAATATATAGCAGTGCACATTTATGTTTTGTTTTAGTACGTTAATAACATTTCATTTTGTCAAATTGTAATGTGGCGTTATCGTATTTGCAGTAATATTCAAATTTGTAATGGCTTGCTGGTGTATGAACCAGCAAACGTCAAAATTTGTAAAATTGCTTATAGTTATACAGCCATTACAAGCACTTGTGAATTGGCTACTGTTCGAAATGCGTTAATTTGTTTTTTCATAGAATCAATCTTATATTATCAATTAAAGTACGTCATGAATAATTTATGTGGATTAGAGAGCAAATTGTGCGGTCACTGCAATATCAATACGATTACATTTCGTAATGTATATGTTGAAAAACGTAGCAAAAAGTCTAAATGTCAGGACTGTGTTAATTGTCTATTGTTTGTGTACATCTCGCGTGTTCTCGCACCATGCGAATCTTGTTGCTTGCTTACGAGACTACACCGACTTACCAGACTACACCACACTTCGCCATCTTATTTATTTAAAATAAAGCTGATGAACCTAGAATTACAACAGGTAATGGGCCTGCTATATGTATGACCAAAAACCCTCAGTTTCATGGTCCAGCAAAACACATCGCCATTAAATATAATTTCATCCGGGAGCAGGTGGAGAATGGAGCCGTTGTGCTCCAGTACTGCAGGAGTGAGGACATGGTAGCTGACATCCTAACCAAGGGACTTGCTCAAGCTCAATTCAAGAGACTTAGAAACATGATTGGAGTAATTTCTACGAACTGACTTTAAATTCAAGAGATTGAAAAAAACACGGGTGTTATTTCGTAATTTCAATGGACTGACTTTCTTCAGTTAATATTTTTCTAATTTAGCATTTTGAGAAGGAGTGTTGAAAACGTAGCAAAAAGTCTAAATGTCAGGACTGTGTTACTTGTCTATTGTTTGTGTACATCTCGCGTGTTCTCGCACCATGCGAGACTTGTTGCTTGCTTACGTGAATTAAAACGAGACTACACGTTATATCAGACTTCGCCATCTTATTTATTTAAAATAAAGCCGATGAACCTAGAATTACACCCGAGGGGGTCACTATATATGCCGGTATTACCCCATGTGCGTTCCAAATTTTGCAGGTTAGGGGGGTGTTTTTCAACTTCTAAAGCGGGCCCGCGCTGGAGCAAATAGGCCCCCCTTTACAAAGCTAATCCCGCAATAAGCCCTCGGGATCGTTCATGTCAAGCACCGCGCCCGCAGTAGGCCCCCCTCACGGGCCCCCTCCATTCATTCCACTCTTTGCTCTCCACTTGTCTGCAAGACCTCGCAATAGGGGGTAGGGGTCCGGGTAGGACTCTTTCATTGTGTATGCAATAGGGGGTGGAATATTTTCATTGTGTATGCAATAGGGGGTGGTATTCTTCAATTGTGTCTGCAATAGGGGGTAGGGTTTTCCAATGTGCAGTTCGCACTAGGGGGCCCTCTTATTTTTAGTGAGAATGCACATGGGTTAAATTAATACCGGCATATATAGTAACCCCCCCGGGGAATTACAACAGTATACGGCATGAATTCCGACAGGTTTCGACAGATTTAACACGTGTAAACCCGTTTTGCCACATTTTGATACATTACGGCAGTTATAGATGCACATTCTTGCCCATTTCGCGCACATTCCTGAACATTCCGTGCACATTCCTGCACATTCTTGCACATTCAGCGCACATTCCTGCACATTTCGCTGTTTAGTAGCACATTTCGCTGTTTAGTAGGACAGGCAATAACTAGTCTTTCAGTTTTAGTGCAGTCGTTCAGTGCACTGTGCAGCCTGTGGAAGGCCGAAAAAGTTTATTTAATGAGTCTTCGCGCTATTTGCTTTCCAATCGTGCACATTTTACATTTACACACTTTCTTTGATATCTTGTAATTTTTCAAGTAATATTTAAAATTCAATTAAAACGTTTTTAATTTTGATAATCTTTATCAATAAGTCATGTGCTTGCTTCAGTACGAGGGTGTAAGACGGGTATCATCTTTAGCCTCTATTACACAGCTTACATGTTTGCGGCGTAAGTTGCCATCTACAACATCAATGGAAGATGGTTGTCCTTGTAAATTTTAGGTGTTTATATACCTTCACCTTGTGTATTTGATGAATACGATCGATGCGTATTAACATTGGTTTGAATCTGGCCTGTTACGAGTCAAACTTGTAAGTAAGAGCACAAAGCACAGAAAGTTTGGCCGTTTCAATAATTAAAGTCGTGGCAAATAAACACTAAAACAGTTTGTGTAAGGCCGATGAAAGTTGATTTCATGGTTCTCGTCAGGCATTGTTGAGATTTTGATGAGGGATTTAGATCAACATTCATCTTTCATATACAAACCAATAGAACTTAGTGAATGTATCATTATCAAGTCTTGTACATATGCAAAATAAGATTGAAAAATGTCATAACTTCTTTGTTGACAGTTTTTACTCAAATTTTTACTGTTTGTCTTCCATATAGTGCTGACTGTAGATTGTTGATTTTTTGAGGCGGGAATTTCATATGGCGACTTTTTGATGCGGGAATTTCGTCAGCGATGAGTGTTGAACTTTTTTGGTGCGGGAGTTGTTATGTTTGATGCTCACGCATATGCAAAACCAACGCAGATATCTTTTTAGAA
>NW_014579392.1:0-664 GCF_000485595.1 Priapulus caudatus
CATGCATGCATGTATGTATGTATGTATGTAGCATGTTAGTCGTGCCAAAATCACGGGGGTTGGTGGTTGGGGTTGGGATTGGGGTTGGGGGTTGGGGCGTGGGTGGGTGCGGCGGTTGGGGGTGGGGGTGTCAGACGGATGGATAATGCTATGGTTAGTCCTAGTCCACGCCTTTTATCCTAAACAAACGCACTTAAAATTGTTAAATATATATGTGTATATATCTATCTATCTATATCTATCTATATATATTTAGTATATATATATATGTATATATAATATATATGTAGTATGCATAGTAGACCTAGTATATATGTATGGCGGCGGTAGCACCAGTAGCACAACGAGAATGAGGATGAGGATGACGATGACGATGACGATGCGGATGACGATGACGATGACGATGACGATGACGATGACGATGCTGGGGCCAGACAGCGGTGCTGTAAGTACTTCTCTATCGGTGCGAGTAAACTGTAAGCCCTACACGGAGTAAACATACAACGGCAGCAGCTTCGCCATCGACCTGTGGTACTGAGGCTGCGTGCTCCGCGGATGCGGGGGTACTGTGGTACTGAGGCTGCGTGCTCCGCGGATGCGGGGGTACTGTGGTACTGAGGCTGCGTGCTCCGCGGATGCGGGGGTACTGTGGTACTGAGGCTGC
>NW_014579392.1:15540-21369 GCF_000485595.1 Priapulus caudatus
CTCTCTCTCTTTCTCTCTGCCACTCTCTCTCTCTCTCGCTCTCTTTCTTTCTCTCTGTCTCTCTCTCTCTCTCTCTTTCTCTCTGCCACTCTCTCTCTCTCTCGCTCTCTTTATCTCTCTCCCGCTTTCTCTCTCTCTCTTTCTCTCTTTCTTGGTGCCCGTGTTTGAGCGTGGAGGGAAAGCCAACACGTGTGTGGGCAGGCACAGATGAATACAGGCTCACACGCACGCACGAACGCACGCACACAGACAGACATACATACATACCCGCACGTGACATACTCTGGAAAGGGGGCTACAAAGTGAATTGCAAGGCAACAGATCTGAGTAATTCTGTACGCGTGCATTTGTGCATGCATGCGTGCATGTGTAGTGATTTGAGAAAGGGAGAGAGAGAGAAAGTGAGAAAGAAGAGAGAGAAAGAAGAGAGAGAGAGAGAGAGAGCTAGGGAGAGATAGAGGAACATTTACTGAGCATGTGACAGGTTGAGCTCTTTCTTTGATCACCAATATGTCATCACCAAATGTTCACCAACGGATGAATGTCCTCGAAAGACAGCCGCCACCGCCGCCGCCCCCGCCGACAACATAGCTTTGTCGCTCATCGATCACTGATCCCACCGATCGATCGATCGCTTGTCCAATCCTAATCTAATTACTCGAATGCAGCTAGCTAACACTCGAACCAGAGTGTGTGTCGTGTCGGCGTGTTTGGAAAGTGGCACTTGGGAAGTGTAGTGTGGTGGCTGGGATAAGAGAGAGGGGGGAGTGATATATATAGAGATGGTGCAGTGTGTTAGCCCTGTGTGAGACCCGTCTACCCGTCTTTTGGACGGCCTATTCATGGATGAGACGGATGAAATTGGATAGAGACGGCATGAGGGCGGCCCCATTTCACCCCCGCATGAAAATAAAATCGTCGGTTTTTTCCTCGTGGCTCGTCGGTCAATTCGGAAAATCATATCAGATTCCTGTCTCTTTGACATTTCGGACGAAAATTCCTCCATTTGAAGGTAAAGTTACACACACACACACACACACACACACACACACACACACACACACACACACGCACGCACACACACACAGTCACATGACCTGCGACAGCGCCGCGCGGTAAATAAATAAATGGCGACCCCCCTCGGAGTCTCTCAAGCATGCATATGCTTGTTGATTGTATGTGTAGCTGTGGAAGACGTGTGCGTGCAGGTGTTGAAGTCATCGTGGAGTATTAAAGGGTTCGGGGGAAGATATAGAATTTCCTAGCTGCTGCTGGAAAGAGGAATGGGGCCTTTAGCCGATCGGGTTGGCAAGAAAGCGAGTGTGTTTACGCACGTTGACAGTGACAAAGCGAAGTGCTCACGTCGGAGATCTAAAATAAATTCAAATTCAAAAATGAGTTATGCGAATATAAACTGACATCGATCACAAGTCGATGTTTCCTCTCCCTTGTTTTTGAACGACGTGTGTCGTAGCTCATGGTGCGGGTAAATTACGTGTGTGTGTTCACTGTGTTGCGTTATATATTTTTACGATTCTGAGAACAGACAGTGTGACACGAATTCATTTCTCCGCGAAGTAGTACTTGAGACAAGGAACGAGAGTCGGAATAACACGGGTGACTCACGTGATAGCAAATTTCCGTCGGCAAAATATCGACAAAACTGCGCGACAGCTCTCGAAAAATCTTGCACGCTTTGACCAATGAGAACGCAGTTTTCAGCCGATATCCGGCAAGTGATTGTCGACCAATCATATATCAGCTTTGTCGTCCGATAGGCACTAGCTTTTGCGAGAAAGTATGGCGGACGATGGAAGAGGTTTGAAGAGAATTGCTGCTTGTTCGGCCTTGCTCGCCGGTGCCGCCTACATCAGCTACAAAGTCTACCAAGCTGCAGCTTGTAGCTACAACACACACGATCATGGAGGGGAAGGTAATATTATAATCGAGGGTTACGTTTCGTTTCTTCACTCACGTTGATGGGAAATCATAATCCGGCGTCTGGTGTAATATTCAATTATATTGTGTAATCTCACTTCACCGTCTGCTTCGGTGGCGTTCATTGTTCTCTAGTCGCGTATACCGAAGTTTATCGGTTTGCGTGGATGTTTAGAACTATTCGCTGGATTTTATTTCCTCCTTATCAGCGCCTGACTAACGTTCAGTCTTCTGGAAATCGACGCGTTGGGTGACTAAGCCTTGCAAAGCCGGCTGAGTCAGGGAATGATGCTGTGTGTGTTAATTGTCCAGAGTGGCTATATTCCCGGTAGCCGGCATATATCTGACGGCTGCCGGGCACGGTCTTCGATATCCCCCTAAATGCCCGGCAGTTTTTAATTTTTAGCGTTATCTCAAGTAAACAAGGGTTAGGGTTAGGGTAAGGGTTAGGAACTGCTGGGCATTTAGGAAATTGAAGACCGTGCACGGCTGCCGGGCATATATATAGCCACAGCGTCTCTCGTTCCCCAGAGTGACATTGGTTCCCCTCTTCTTTTTTAAATTCAACCCGCAGCAAAGTCATTCATTCTCGTGTACAACCACTACGGAATTTAGACGTTTGTTTCAATCGTGTGTTATCATGCGCAGATTTGGTAATCTGCCAAATTTATCTTGTATTTATAAATCAGGACTATCCATTAGAATTGCCAGCTGCTTTGTTAGTTATCAACAGAAGCTGTTCCAAGGTAATAGTAATGGTGTCAATTTATATACTAGTTAATTAAAATATAGGCCCCATGCATATATTGTTGCCCCAGATTCTATGTTATGTCAATATGTCATATATATGTTGGTCAGCAATGTATGCTTGGACCAAATATAGGGTAATAATCAATATCAGAGATAATTAATAATAAGGTATGTATATATGTAAAAAACAAGAAAAACGGAAAACTATTCACGACAGCCTCGCGTCTGCACGCTATCCCAAGCTCGCCCCGCCCACGCACAATTTAAATATACGCTTGCGTACGTTAATGCTGCATGGCTGTCTCTAGTACGATTGGGGTTATGCGTCGTGAGCGTAGCGTAGGTCGGTAGTAGGACACGGATTAGCGATTAAGCCGTTACACACAGACACGTAATTGCGCGGGAATGCCAATGATGCAACTGCTGTCTTCACATCAGACTGCTATGTACAGTGTGTTCATGTGTCACTCTAAGGCAGTGCTTCTTAAATAATTTCAGTGTCTTTCGCCCTCGAGTCGCTATCCAAAAATTTCATTCACCCGCGACTAAATTTCCGTATGCTTACACCCCCGTCACACCGGACGGCGACCATCCGCGACCATCCGCGACCGTACGGCGACCAGAAAATGTACAAGGTCGCCGACAAACGCGAACCCACCGCGTTCTTACCGCGTTCCAGGTCAGATCGCCGAACCTTGGCGTTTGTTTTGAACATGCTCAAAACAAACGCCGTGACTCGGCGATCATTGGCGACCATGGCGACCACACCACGATGTCTGGCGTTTCCACCACGCTTATACCACGCGTATGGCGACCTTGGCGCGCTCTGGGCCCATTTTCCGTCGCCGTAGAAGCGCAGTAAGGACGCCACCCCGGTGTGACGGGGGTATTAGCGCAAGTTTTCATTCCCCCCAAAATAATTTAATTCGCTCTTGGGTGAACCGTTCCGAACACGCATTTTTGGACATTTTTTTAAACATACTTGCTGGCAGTTTATGAAGCACTGCAAGGCGACAGTGAGCGGTCCCCCATGCCCACTTGCTTCACCGAGTCTCCGTAGCTGTCGTTCCCCACCCCCTGAAGGAATCCCCCTCGCGTTTCGACCCGTGCCCCGTGCACGTTGACGCGTTTTTTTCGCGGCGGTACAGGAGTCGTATGCGTCGCTGCGATGCCGGCTACCCTGAGAGGCAGGGACAACGGGAGCGTTGTCGGGGTGCGCGCGGAGAGACTCTGCGCGTGCAGGGTATCTCGCGGCCCGACGAGTCGCCGGCTAATTGGACTGGACGAGCGAGGCGCGCGCGTACAAATTTATCGCAAAACGTCGTATCCCGTCGGCGGTCTGTCTAGCCAGTCGTTATGGATGAAGATTGCTGTGCACCCTTGGGCTTGAGCACTAGAGGAGTGGCCTACCTGGTGAGGGGTGGGGGTGGTCCAGGTTAGTTACGATGAATAGCCGAATGGTGTAGGTGGGCGGGGTGTGTGGGTGAGTAGGTGAGAGTGTGGGTGGGTAGGTGAGGTGTGTGGGTGAGTAGGTGGGTAGGTGAGGGGTGTAGGTATGGATGTGAGGGTGTGGGCGAGGTGTGTGGGTGAGTAGGTGGGTAGGTGAGGGTGTGGGTGGGTAGGTGAGGGGTGTAGGTATGGAGGTGAGGGTGTGGGTGACTTCAGTTTGTCATCCGTGATGACAATTCCACGGGAAACGATGCAGTACATGTGTCACCACCGCGTACAGAGACCAGCGACGTTTCACTAGTGGTGTTTAGTGATGTCCCGATGATCGATTCATTGTAAATTGTAATCGAAAGTCGGTCGTTTGCAGCATCCGACTAAGCGCTCGATTATGAAAAGAAATAATCGATTATCAAAAAATTTTTTTTTTTATTAAATTGCGGTATCGACATGGCCGTATTGTCGCGGGGCCGTTGTTGCGCTGAGGGTCGGTCATTGCTAGTGCGCAGATCAATATATACGTGGTTTGTCAGTCTCTCGCACAGCCACCACCAGATCTGTAGTTGGTCGTCGGCTCACAGAGATGGACTACCTGTAGTGTACAGTACGTGCTGGTGGCTTCTTACACTCCTAACCAGTGCATCCCTCCGTATCCGAAGTATCCCCAGAATCACTGTACATATATAGGGAAGCCCAGCTTCTGTTACCAGGAACACTGTTATCTTAGCATCCTCGGACCCTCAGCCTCTGAACCATTGAAACCCTTGGCTTCAGTACCAGTGGAACTCTTGGAACCTCCGTACACTACCATCTCATCCTCACCCTCAGCTTCCCTGAGTGGGGGTCTCTCACCCTCAGTACCATCTCATCCTCACCCTCAGCTTCCCTGCATGAGAGTATCTCACCCTCAGTACCATCTCATCCTCACCCTCAGCTTCCCTGAGTGAGGGTCTCTCACCCTCAGTACCATCTCATCCTCACCCTCAGCATCCCTGCATGATAGTATCTCAACTTCCGTACCATCTCATCCTCGCCCTCAGCATCCCTGTGCGAGTTGCAGCCTCCGTACCATTTTATTGTTACACTAGGCATCCCTGCGCGAGTCGCTGCTTCTGTAGCTGCTCATCCTCACCTTCAGCATCCCTGCACGAGTCGCCGCTTCCGTACCATCTCATTGTTCACTCACCATCGTGGAATCTGTCAGCCTCTGTACAGGGTTTCTTATGCATAAGAGGCACAGTGGCGCACCGGCGTTGTCAAATTGAACATCGCCGTTGTGAAAATGCTACGGTAACAACCCAAAAATGAATAGATCACCGCGTGCGTGTGTTTCTGGCATATATTTAGATTGCCATGTGCGTTTATTGAGTCATGTGACGCGGGGTCTACACTTTTTCGTTATTTGATAGGTTGGCGTGCCATCCTATCATCCTATCTGGAGTTTCCTCTCTCCCTCTCTCTTCCCGCGTGCGCATGCGTGCCCACAGTACGCCGTTGAATCCATCAGGCGTGTTTTCCCCCCAAACTTGCCGTTACCTCCTTTGTCTAATTTCCCCTCAGAAGAAACCCTGCTCTGCATTTTAACCCGTGGCACTCACAGGCTCTGTGTGTAGCGCCATGTAGGTACAGGATTCCTGTAGATGTGGAGATTGAGAGAGAGAGAGAGAGAGAGAGAGAGAGAGAGAGAGAGAGAGA
>NW_014579392.1:23728-27571 GCF_000485595.1 Priapulus caudatus
ATTCCCTATTAGGATTCCCTATTATCTACTTCTGATATATATATCAGTTTGATATAAAAGTTAATATAATTGTGTTCTCGGCTGTAGCAATCTTAGATATATATTTATATATCTTAGATATATATTTATATATCTTAGATATATATTTATATATCTTAGATATATATTTATATATCTTAGATATATATTTATATATCTTAGATATATATATTTATATATCTTAGATATATATTTATATATCTTAGATATATATTTATATATATCTTAGATATATATAATCTAGGCCTATATCTTAGTGTTTAAACTAAAATGCTCTCAGATTCCAGAAGGTGTCTGCCTCAAATGTCAGTTTGTGTTTGTTTCAGACTACAAATTCTGTCTGTCTTAGACACTAGATGGTGTCTCTGTATGCTGTCTCATCCACTGCATGACGTTTTTTCTCCCACAAACTCCACTCTGTCTCACTCGCCCCCCCCCCTGTCTCACACTCCACTGTTTCACACTGCTGTCTAAAACTGCTATCTCACACTCTGCACCCTATCTCGCACTCCACTATCTCACACCACTGTCTCACAACAGCTGTCTCACACCCCTATCTCACACTTAACCCTGTCTCACACCCCTATCTCACACTTAACCCTGTTCACCGTCGTTGTCACCTTCGTTGTCACCGTCGTTGTCACCGTCTGCGTCGTCGGTGTCCCACTCGTGCGTCACCTCGAGACGGGAGCACGACGTGACGCGCATGCGCTGCCCGTGATCTGTGGAGAGACACGAGACGCAGCCGGTGAGACGGGGTGGAGCGTGAGACAGTAGTTTGATAGGGTGCAGTGTGAGACAGGGTTAAGTGTGAGACAGGGGTGTGAGACAGGGGTGTGAGACAGGGGTGTGAGACAGGGTTAAGTGTGAGACAGGGTTAAGTGTGTGATAGGGTTAAGTGTGAGATAGGGGTGTGAGACAGGGTTAAGTGTGAGACAGCTGTTGTGAGACAAGGTTACGTGTGAGACAGAGGTGTGAGACAGGGTTAAGTGTGAGACAGCTGTTGTGAGCAACGTAGAGAGTCCAGAGCCGGTGTGCGTGACGCGCCGCATCGCCGCCTGGAACAGCCGCATCCGCCACGACCCCGTCGCCACGACGACGACCTCGCTCCCCCCGCGCTCGCCCGAGATGCTGCGCGACGTGTCGCCGACGACAACGACGAAGCGGGCGTCGCCGGCGCGGCCCGCGGCGGCGGCAGCGGCGCCCCCTGCCGGCGAGCGGTCGCCGCTGACGGAGATCGCGCAGAACTTTCTCGTCGCAAACGGCGGACTCTGCGGGCCGCCGCCGCTGCGCTGCGGCGACAACGGCGGTAACCGCGGCCACGGTAATCGCGGCAACCGCGCGGCGGCGGAGCAGGAGGACGCGTCGTCGCGAGACGCCATGCTGAACGGCTGGGCGACGACGACGGCGCAGCGGCTAGGGGGCGCCGGCGGCAACGGGCGCACACGGGGGTCGGTGCAGAGTCGGCTGGACGAGGCAGCGTTGTCTCGGTCGCGACCGCTGGCGCGGGAACGCTCATCAGAGAGGGCGCCGGTGAGGTTCTTTATCAATTACTCGGACGACGACCTGAAGAAGACGCTGTCGACGAGTTTCAACAACTCGCACAGGTGCGTGGCTTAACGAGGGCAGGTGTTAGACAGGTGTGGTATATAGGTGTGGTATACAGGTGCGTAGCTTAACGAGAGCAGGTGGTAGACAGGTGTGGTATGCAGGTGTGGTATACAGGTGCGTGGCTTAACGAGGGCAGGTGTTAGACAGGTGTGGTATGTAGACCTGTGTGGTATACAGGTGCATGGCTTAACGAGGGCAGGTGTGGTATACAGGTGCATGGCTTAATGAGGGCAGGTGTGAATGTGAAGGTGTGGTTAGTACAGGTGTAATATATAGGTGCATGGGTGATCGATGGTAGGTGTAGCATGTACAGGTGCGTGGCTAATTAATGGCAGGTGTAATATATAGGTGTGTGGCTGATCGATGGCACGTGTGAATGTGCAGGTGTGATCAGTAAAGGTGTGATAATACAGGTGCGTGGCTTAACGATGGCAGGTGTTAGACAGTACAGGTGTAATGTATAGGTATGTGGCTGATCGATGGCACGTGTGAATGTGAAGGCATGGAATGTACTTACATTTACAGAGGGGCATTACGGTGCAAACCTGTTATATGTTATACGTTATATGTAGTGATGTCACGATCATCGATTATACTCGATCATCGGTTGAACAGTGGCTCGAACCAAGTGCTTGGTTATTAAAATCCATAATCAATTTCATCAAAAAAAAAATAAATATTGAAAGAAATGTAAAACTTGAACAAGAAAACTTGCAAAACTGATGAGAATCAGAGATATCATCGCTATTTTAGTTCGGGAATCACCCGACATTCGCCGTAGTTACTTCCTGTTGAAGGGCTAAAGCCTAGGACACACTAGGGATTTTATACGCTGGCTAAACAAGCACATACATGCACACACGTACATGCACACGACGTTACGCACACGCAGGCATTCAACAGCCTGAGTAACCGATTGTAGCCGATCATCGGTTACTTGGGTCCAACCGATAATCGATTACGAAATTACAACGGTCCGATTGACAACACTAGTTATATGTAGTACGTACTGACACTGTACATAGCTACGTGTGTGCGCAACATTCAGGAACTACCTTGGTAATAAAATTACTTCATGTAATCACTTATTTCGTGATTAAATGATTAAAATGATTAAAAAATCGGCCGTTTTTGCTGAAGCTTGCCGCTTGCATTGAAAAAAGTGCCGGCAGCGATAAAGGGAGCTTATCAATATTGCCTTTCGAATGCAGTGAAACCCCGATTTTACGTGAATTCGGATATAACGCGATGAGTCATTGGACTTTTCTTTGCTCTTTCCGGAACTGGAAAGTTTTTTGGTGAGTTAAGCCGGCCTTAGGTCGAAGCGACGATCGCCTATAGATCGCGCAACTAAGTGAGTTTGCATGGCTTGTTGCTGTGTTCATGTTGTGTACATTGTACATTGTACTGTTGTTCATACTAAAAATTAATTTGTGTTTTAATTTCTACTGTAACAACAATTATTATTTATTAACGGAATTCTTTAATTCAAAGGTAATTTACTAGCCAGAAGGTAAACGTGCAAAAAAAACGGTCAAATAAGACGAAAATAGAGGTGTTTTAGGATGTTAGGTCAACATTGGGTCAGTTTATACGCTCATTTTCTTGAACCCCGATTTAGCGCGCCCCCGCTTTATTTCGTGATAAAATCAGCCGTTTTAGCTGAAGCTTACCGTCTTGAAAAAATTGCCGGCAGCGATAAAGGGAGCTTATCAACAATACCCGTGTAATACCTTAAATACGGCGTATTACAAAGGTTGTTGGCAATCTTCATTTGACAAAACCACCGAGTTCCTACAAAGGCTGTTTTTATCGGCGAAAGCTTATTCCAGCTGTGAGCGGTGAGAAATTAAATTTCTTCGCTCAGCGTGAAAATTTGATTAAGCGAGGTAATGCAGCGTATAGGCGTGAAAAAAACAAATCTGTGTTTGATGTCGGTGTTAGACCGGCGGCAAATAATTTTGTAGGGTTTTAATTTTTAATGCCTAGTGTATACACGTTTAAGAAGAACAGCGAACCGTTGAGGTGAGGGAAGAAAGGAGGGAGAGGGAGGGAGGGTGAGGGCAGGGAGGGAGGGGAGGGGGAGGGAGAGGGGAGAGGGGAGGGAGGGTGAGGGAGGGAGGGAGGGGGAGGCGAGGAGGGGGAGGGAGAGGGAGGGAGGGAGGGGGAGGCGAGGAGGGAGAGGGAGCGGGA
>NW_014579392.1:29411-34647 GCF_000485595.1 Priapulus caudatus
TGAAGCCTCTTTCGTTGCAGAATTATCGTCTTCTTTATTGGTGAAGCCTCTTTCGTTGCAGAATTATCGTCTTCTTTATTGGTGAAGCCTCTTTCGTTGCAGAATTACCTTCTACTTCATCGTTGAAGCCTCTTTCGTTGCAGAATTGCCTTCTTCTTTATTGGTGAAGCCTCTTTCGTTGCAGAATTGCCTTCTTCTTTATTGGTGAAGCCATTTTATTGCAGAATTACTTCCGAGAAGCTGAATGCTTGCCGATCCTCGTCACGCTGCTGGCCCGGGCGGACATGTTGGTACAGGTTGCCTGCGGCAACGCCATAGCTAACATGGCTGTCAATGTTGAGAACCAGCCACTGCTAAAGGTGGGTGATGTTTGCTCACGACCCTGGCACAGTAAACAAATTAATCAATCAATTAATTTTAAAATCAATCAAAATGAACAAATACCTCAAATTAATTGTTGCAATGCCGGTTATCGGTATAACGTTGGTTGCAATTGTGATGTTGACTGCGATTGTTGCAACGTTGGCTACGATTGTTACGATGTTGGCTGTGATTGTTTTGACGTTGGCTAAGATTGTTGCAACATTGACTACATTTGTTGCGACGTAGCCTACTGTTGCGACGTTGCCTATTTTTACAATGCTGACTATGATTGTTGCAATGTGCCTATCGTTGCGACGTTGACTATAATTGTTAATTATAATAATAATAACGTATTAATTAATAATAATAATAATAATAATAACGTATTAATTAATAATAATAATAATAACGTATTAATTAATAATCGCGCGTTGCAGGACTCGATCCCGCTGCTCGTGGAGTACGTGCGCGAGCTGGAGACTACAGAGGGCGCCATCGTAGTGTTCCTGCGCTGTCTCACGAACCTCGCCGTCACGAGCGAGTGGCATCACTACTACCTTCCCGGCCTCAACTCATTCCACGGCCTCCTCAACACAGGTAGGGGGCGCCACCGACGCGCGCGTGAACGCCTCTCTCGCTCGCGCGTTGTTGTAGCGTGATATACGTCCCCCTGTGGTAAATTACCCCCCCCCCTGTCTGCATTGTGCGTGGGCGTGTTTAGCCTGGTGCGTGATGCGGGGTGCATATGGATTTTGTCTGTATTGTCCGCGTGCAATGTAGAGGTGGGGGGGGGGTTATACTGGCTCTGATTAAACCAGGTCTACCTCAATAGATTCTACATATTATATATATATATATACATACATTATAAGCTGAAAACAGTACACAGAAATTCCACTTAGATCCAAATTTATGTCGATTTGTTAGAACCCACATGCAGAATAATGACCTAAACTCGTTAGTCTAAGGATTCGCATAGCCATGTATCATATGTATGTGTGCCACATCTCACAGTACATGCTTTCGATACATGTATTTGTATTTGAATTATATGCAATAAAGATATTAATAATAATAACAACAATAATGAATAATAACTATGAGCACTCGGAGATGCACAGACCTTCCTTGCAAGACAGCTCAATTCTTCATCATGTGAAAAATTTAATAATTAATTAATTAAATTAAATTAATTAGTTTGGGATCCGCTCCCACCAAATGCTAATTCAATTCTAAGTATAACCCATTCTGACCGTATCCTGAAAAATTGTAATTTAATTTAATTATTTGGTATCCGGAGCACCACCAAATGTAATCAATTCCAAGTCTACCCCTTTCTGAACTACCTATCCTGAAATTTTATTAATTAATTCATTGGACCGGTAATCACCACCAACATGTTAATAAATTTCTAAGTTAGTCCATTTTCTGACCTATCTGAAATTTTGTATGGGAATCCGTCCATATCTTTTTTGTTAGGCCCTTGTACACAAAAACAAACGCCACAAACCCACTAAACCAACAACAACGCCGGTGAAAACATAACCTCCTGCCAACCCCTTGCGGAGGAAATAATAATAATAATAAATCTCATGCTCATTTTCTAAAAGTGCAAGAAAACATTTGCGTTTTTGGGAGCTAAGCGTTGTCGACTTGGTTGTTGGTTACTGGTGATGACTCTAGTTGTGTTTGCTTGCTCGCGTTTCAGCTTCGGACAGAGGTTGCACATGCCTAGACAGCTAAGTTGCTCAGTGTCACCTGTCCTGCATACAGACATCGTGGCGCCTACTACTGGCATCAAGGGGTTGAGATCATCGGGATCGTTGTTGTGATGTGGTGGGGGGGCGGGAGTTTCAATTGAGGAAGGATGATGAGTGAGAGGAGTAGTGAGAAGGATATTACAGTAGCATGAGCAGGAGAGAGAGAGTGACGGTGAGATTGGGATGGGGCATCGCAAGCGTGCAATGTCGACAGAAAGAGAAGAGAGGGCGGGCGGAAGATGAGTGAGGAGACCGAGAGAGACAGGAGAGAGATCACGTCGTGCGATCGGCGCAAGAGGACGTGAGAGGAATGAGAGGAGAGGATGGAGGAACGAGTCGAGACGAAGAGATGAGAGAGAGTGAGAGACGAGCACGAGAGGACTGATCAGAGAGAGAAGATGGAGGAGAGATGATGAGAGAGATGAGAGAAGAGAGAGCGCGAGAGGAGATGAGAGAGAGAGAGAGAGAGAGAGAGATATATACGAGTAGAGAGAGACAGACAAAGAGAGAGAGATATCTATGATGAAGAGAGAGAGATCTAACTTTGATTCACACAGCCTGATTTAATCTATTGTCAACCATCGCTGACATTGTCATCCATATGTGACATGCTTGTTGACATTGTGACATTGTCACCTAACATGACATTGTGACATTGTGACATTGTCACCCACCATGACATTGTGTGACAATTGTCACCCATTGTGACATTGCCAACTTATCAGATGACATTGTTACTTCATTGTGACATTCTATGATATCATGACATTTCATGACATCATCATCCACTTCATGACATTCATGACATTGTCATCCGTCATGATCAATGACTTGGGACATCATGACATCGCTGACATTCATGACATCATGACATCATGACATTCATGACATCGTCACCCATTCATGACATTGTTGCTGCTGATGTTCGACACGGCGCCGCGGAACCTCGCCGCGCCTGCGCGCCCCCCAAGGCAGATGGCAGCCACCGACCTGCTGCCTGCGACTGCTGCTCTACCTGTGCAACCGTGACGGCGCCTGCCTCGCCCGAGCAGCTGTGCCATGCGACGCGGCCGACTTCGGCTCCCGCCACATCCCAGGCAACAGGTTGGCGGCCGCCGGAGCGCCTGCACCAGGCGGCTGTACGGCGCCGGGGGGGACGCGCTTCGGACGCGGCCTCAAGCAATCCCAGACGACGGGCGCTCGGCGATCGCGCGTACACGCATGCGACGCCATGCCACCGCCAGGAGGTTGGTCCCACAATGCAAATGTGCTCTACAACAATCTGCAGTACTAGTCCGCTGTTCGTGTTACTTAGTCTGGCGCCAGTTGTTCGTGATTTTGTGGTACTAGGCGCGGACTAGGCTGGTATCTCTCTCGTGTTTCTCGTTGAGTGGCTGTTATATTAATATTAATGTTTGATGTACCTGGCCCTTAGTACTTGGCCTAGTAGTGTGCAGTTAGTAGTCTTAATTATAGTGTTGTTGTGTTGTTGTTGTTGTTGTGGTTGTTTGTTGTTGTTGTTGTTGTTGTTGTTTTCGGTTTCTTTATTTAACATGGCCATCCAGCGGGTCTTTCTCTCACGTATTATGTTAATCAGTCGTATTATGATTATATATATATATGTATATATCACGCATTCGTGTTACTAGCAGGACTCGGCTGGTACAGTCAAGCTTATATGTAACAGTTAATCAAGGGAAGCACGAGAAATGTGATTGGTTAGTGTGCTATATCCTGCACACACAGCCTACCTAATCAACGACGCCACCTTTCGACCTCTGGCAAGCTTAACTTCCTGCAGAAGTCGTAGTGTATTTATGTGTAGAGTTCGGAGTCAAATACTCCCTGATTTACTGTCGGACTCCCTTATTTGACATATGCAGGAGTCCGTGTGACTCCCTGAAAATTCTGCTAACTGGTTCGTTCCAGAGCACGGCCTCGCGGAATTACCGTATTTTTTTTAGCAAATGCCCAAATAGAATTTTGGAGACGTGCAACAGCACGAAACTTATTGTTAATATCTTTAATTTTGAACTTCAGACTGCGGACTCCCTTATTTTGCTGCGAACTCCCTCTTTTTAGGTGCAGGGAGTCCGTTGTGTTCTACTCCTGGGTATTATTGTTAGAGAGGGGTTATTGATAGGTTATTGATAGTGGGGTAAAAGATAAAGCACTAGTTTAGTATTTTTCTGCGATTACTTTATGCCTATGCACAATTCGATGAGAGATTTTACAGCCTCATGGCTCCGGATGCGGTGTAACTGATTTTGACGGGATACGATGTACGCTGTAGGGCGTAATTAAGAAATGATGACCGCAAAACTCTTTTCGATTTGTGCACGGGTGTGAAATTATTTCATAAAAATACCAAGTTAACATATTTTTTACCCCACTATTTTGCTCTATAATTAAAGCCCATCCACTTCTACAGGAGGAAATACGGCGTCGGTGGAATGTGTAGGTGGCATAGCTTATTGCCGTAGATTGCGTGCGTGATGTAACACTCTACCTGTGGCCTTTATAGCCAGGTGGCTGGTCTATGGAGGTTGAAGCGAATGAAGGTTTGATTGTATTAGTAGTACTGAGGCAGTACTAGTCGCGTGGCGTGTGCGGGGCGTCATGCAATGCTGGGCCTGGCCAGTAACACAGGGTTTTTACCTGCACAGGTAGCCTGCCACCGGTGGACTGACGAGTGGCGCCATCTATGCGCCGTATATGAAGTTAATATGCGTGACCGGTTGACTGACGTGTGGCGCCATCTAGGTGCCGTAAATGAAGTTAATAGGCGTGACCGGTGTACGTAGTGAGTTTGGAGCGGGAGGTAGATCGTTACGGGACAGTTGATGCAGCAGCCGTGTATTATGAGTTTTTTGAGTGCATGAGTGATTTATACATGTCACATCATGCGTGTTTCTTTCTCTCCTGGTCATCGATATGACGTGTTGTTACGGGGTGAAGTTTCTCTTTCTCTCTCGCTCTCTCTCTCGCGCGCGTGCGCGTGTGTGGGACTCACCCCACAGTGGTTGTGCTTGTGTTTTCTATGGTGTACGTTTTCGGCTCTGCACTTGCTTGTGCGTGTGCGTGTGTGTGCGTCTGTGTGTGTGTGTGTGTGT
>NW_014579393.1:0-21846 GCF_000485595.1 Priapulus caudatus
AGTAGAAATTTTTCATATTGAAACAACCTTTAGCGCGCTTGTCCGTGCTGCCAAGGCAAGTCTGTGACCCAGCCCCCACAGTGATCAGACATCAGGAAAGGAACGCTTATTTGCTACCGCCAAAGGTTGCCCAAAAAATCCTCCATTAGTGCGCAACGATATAATAAATTCCTAACACCCTAGAGCTAGGGCGCGATCGCGCGACATAAATTTTTTCATCGTTTTCAAAGGTCACCGGAAAAAAAGGCAGCTCCGCGAACACCACCTTTTATGGGTTATGTATATTTGTATATATATCAGAACTTCGTTGGCGAGAGTGAGACAGTTCGTACTTTCATAAAAGGGAGCCTCAAGGTCACGCGTGACGCGGCGCGCGCCTTTGATGTACACGATCGATCGATCGCGTACTATCATATATAAACGGCTGCGTAGCAGAGCACGCACACACACAAACACTTTCAGCGAGTCAAATAAACGCACACACCTCAGGCCCCAACGTCTGACAATCTCAAACAGTGAACTAAGCCGTGTCTATTATAAAGCGAACTATAGTCTATTGTAAAGCGAACTATATTACAATGTTATTAAATGAAGATACTGTTGGACTGTAAAATGAAAATGTGTACATTCTAACTAAACCACCCTAAAATTTTCTCTCAACGGATTTAGACGTTTCACAAGATCGACCCTGGGACTGTGAAATCCGCGGATTTCTGCGGAAGATTCCCATCCCTAGCTTATGTAGAGATCAAAAGGAGAGTCCCATCATCAGAAGTTTGCAATTTTACCTTAATTGCAGATCTAGTCCCAAGTGATTTTTTTGTCATGTCAAAACGTATGACCTCTATGGTGATAACTAAGGATGCTGGGCTTACAATCCATGGCAACAGAATCTTGATAGAGGCTACAGTGGCACATACAGGACATATAAATGTCAGTATATGTGGCAAATGCATTCCCAATGCTAACATCGGACTCATGGACACTTTGCCATTTACAAGGGACCATGTCTGCTCAATGTTCAGCACTTTGAGGAACATTCGCTTATGTGAAGGTCTGGTGCCTGAAAAGCAAAATTTGGCATCTGGTGAAAAATGTCATTTAGTGTTACCTATTCAAGGTAAATATACAACGTTATGTAAAATGTGCCATACAGTTGACAATACAATTTCAGCAAACCCATATCCAGAGAGTACTGTGCATACTCCTCCATCCGCCTCTGTGATAGACACACTCAAAACAATAGCCCCCAACATAACTGATACTGGACTCGATCTGATACAGTCCCAGATTACGATCTCAAATGCAAGGGACAGTCGGTGGAGTCCCAAGACAATACAGATCTGTCTGTATGTATGGAATCGCAGTCCCAGGGCATATGAAGAGCTATGTGGTAGCGGCACACTTGTTCTGCCTTGTACTAAAACTTTGTCTACGTATAAAAAACAGTATGACACAGAATCCAGGAATAAATGAGGAGGTCCTGCACTGGATGTACTTGGATGCCAAAAACCGTAACCTGACACCTCAAGGATACCATGGCGGTCTTATCATGGATGAAATGGCAATTCAAGATGATCTGCAAACCCACAAGAAAACTCTTGTAGGTCTATCCGACATGGGTCGTGAGGGGAATGTATTTGAGAAAAGGCCTACTCAACAAATAGCCAACCATGTTCTCCAGTTTATATTTCACGGGTTCACTGGATTCCACTTTTTAGTAGCACACTACCCCACAACACAAGCCAATGGCAACCAGTTGTTCTCTATTTTCTGGGATTTGGTGGAAGCCCTAAGAAGATGGGATTTCTTTGTTGATTACACATGCCTTGACGGTGCATCATCGAACAGAAATTTCATCAAGATGAATTTCGAGGGTACTCCAGCTAGTCACTATATGGCTCCTTTGATTCCAGTCACTAGAGGCCCATTGTTTATCCTTTCAGATCCTTCTCATATCTTCAAGAAGATCCGTAACAACATCTTAAAGAGTGGAACTGAGAAGTGGCATACACGTCTTCTCCAGATAGATGGTCAAGTGATCACATGGTATGCATGGGTGAAATGTTACAGATGGGACAAATCACATGGTCTGGCAATCCACCAGAAACTGTCCAATGACCACATTCATCTCAACCAGGCAGACAAGATAAGAAATCACCTGGCTGAGGAGATTCTCAACAAGGACATGCTATCCATCTAGTTATAAAGTATGTTGAGTACCATCCTGCAGCAGCGGATATGCTAGGAGTCATCAGCCTGCTGGAGAGGACCAGTGTTTTGATCGATGTATTTCATGACAGGCGGGCCATAAAAGAAAGATCTGACTGTCGCCTGCACCAGCTTAAAGAGGTGATGGATTGGTTCAAATCGTGGGAGTCATCAGGGACATGTCACAATCATATCATATTCTCGCAACCATGAGTCGTGTTGTCTTCTTCACGGCAGAAGAGTCCTCCTCCTCCTCCTCCTCGTCAAGCCGGAGGAGTCTCCTCGTAACGATGGAAGGCTTTAAGTCTCTCCACTTTGCATACCGAGTATCATACAGCATGAAATTGGTTTAATTAGTTGTTTAGCAAATGCTACACTTCTGCGATGTTTATTTGGCTTTTCCTGTGCCATTCCATAAACACAATCGCTGCTGTTATCCGACAGTGTATCAGGCACTGCGCGCACCGCACAAGCGTATATTCATTGTTGGGTCTCTACCGTTACGAATAAATGAGTCAGAAGTCACGTCTCGTGTGCGCTCTATTTCATGGAATTCTAGAACTTATTACAGATCCTGCTACCTCACTTACTAATCTATTCAATGCGTTCCACTCATCAATTAATATATATGCTCCATATCGTGTCTTATCCCTCAAAGAATAACAGCTACACCAGAAACCATGGATCTCTACTGGCATACTAGTCTATCAATACAAGAAAAAAAATGTTTCAATCCAACTACCTACACGGTACCACTCTACAAAGGAATCTCTACAAACGATACTCAAATAGACTAAATCGACATGGCTTCTCGGACCAAAGTTCCTGCAGAAAAACGTTAGCTTCCTGTTTGGGTCACAGAAACATTACCTCAACTTAGCGATCCCGAGGTGAGACCAGATCATGTATCTACCCTGCAAACTAAGGTAGTCACCAGTCCTATTCTGAGCTCAGAGAGTTTCGATAGATTTTCGCGATGGGACGGAGTTCTGCGTTCAATTGCAAGTCTTATCCGTTGAATTTTTTTTTATTAATCAATTTTATTCTTATGCGTTGTTGAACTAGGAAATTCCTGGATGAGAGTCTAGAAAGAATAAGCTGCAAAGAGCCAATTGTGCAAGCATAAAAATGAGGACAGCAGCTCGGTTACTGAAAACTGAGAATACTTGATTCAACACATGTGAATATGACAGATTTCCTGGTCCCAACAAAATTTGAAATGGTAGTCTCTGCCACAGTAAAACCTGTGGTGTAACTGAAGATAGTTTCTTGCATCTTAGCACTGCCATCAACCTTGGACAGGACATACAGCGAATGACAGATATTAAGAAAACAAAAGCACTCATGGATGGAAACAAGCAGCAACAAGTGAATGCAGAGAATTACTTCTACAAATTAATGAAAAAGAACTGGCATGAGCATGTAATAACAGAACGTAATTTCAACAAGTTAGTGTTACTTCCAAAGCCTGGTGACTTGAAAAAACTCTCAGACCACATTCAAGAAGAAATAGGAAAGATTAATGTAATTAAAGACAAAGTGATTTCAGGAGAGCTGTTGAATTGGTTGAGGGTCACCTTCTTACTTACAACAGAAGACAGAAACGCACGGGGAACCTGCGGCTATAAGGTGAGGAATGAGTTCAATATTGCAGTTCTTTCACACTATACGTTTATCAAATAAAGTGCCATTGTTCCATGCGGTGAATTCTCTCTAACGGGTTTTTAATTACTTTCAGTTGTTTTGATAACAAGCAGGTGCGAACGTCGCCAGAGTAAAACAAAACTTTGTGAAAAAAACATCAAAGAAAACATGTTTTGGCCAGATCTTTGCACGAAATAACAGGCCTGTCTCTAGATATATTACGAAGGAAATAAATTAAATACCGGGTGTAGCATGCAGTAAAACAATAAACGCCCCTGGCAGAATAAAGGCATGTTTGAATAGGTGCCGGGGTCATTAGTGTGACGAAAACAATAAACGCTGGAGCGTTTATTCGAGGGAATATGGTAATTCATTGTTTTAATGTTTCAAATTTACTGAAACATAACAAAAGCCACGCCATTCACATTCACGCAACCATGAGTCGTGTTGTCTTCTTAACGGCAGAAGAGTCCTCCTCCTCCTCCTCCTCCTCGCCAAGCCGGAGGAGTCTCCTCGTAACCATGGAAGGTTTTAAGTCTCTCCACTTTGCATACCGAGTATCATACAGCATGAAATTGGTTTAATTAGTTGTTTAGCAAATGCTACACTTCTGCGATGTTTATTTGGCTTTTCCTGTGCCATTCCATAAACATGTGGCGGTGGTACCGGTAAACACGAGCTGAGGTGCTCGTAGGAGCTGAGGTGCTCGTCGGAGCTGAAGTGCTCGTGGGGGGCTGAGTTTGCCTCTGTGAGAGGTTAAATGTTGTGTTTGTGATCGGTTTTATGTTTGTAATGTATTTNCTTGCATCCCATGCATCACGTTGTTGTATGAAATAGTAACCCAAACTACGTCTGTCAGTCAATTTTCAAGTCTGTACGAAGATTATAAACCGAGATATAGCTATTTTTTTAAGAAATGACGGCGGCCATTTTGAATTCAAGATGGTGACCGAAAACGCCCTTGCATCCCATGCATCACGTTGTTGTATGAAATAGTAACCCAAATTACGTCTGTCAGTCAATTTTCAAGTCTGTACGAAGATTATTAACCGAGATATAGCTATTTTTTAAGAAATGACAACGGCCATTTTTGAATTTAAGATGGCGGCCGAAGTTGTAGGTGGATCGCGTGTGTCCTGCTTTTAAATGAAAGAGCATACAAACGTATGCAAGTGTACCAATTTTCACACTTTTTTCACAATTTGAACGATTTAGATGATATTCAGACCTAACCGACTGTACTAATGTGCTAAACGCCCAACCCTTCTCTATGTACAACCAAACTATCTACGATTACTAATTCAATGTAACATCTGTACAACATGTGTAAAAGAGACTTTACAGCACCTTACATGCAAAGTGTGCTTCCTATTTCATAAGTGAAGTCTACTGATGGAATATTATCATGGAAATTTATGGTGGGATAATCCCTCTTCATTTTAAATTCATAATTTTGGCAAAATATTCTTCTTCTTGGGAGATATTGGGCATTCGCGAGCACTGTATCAGAGGTGCAGTACGGCCTAAATTAAAGTACGTAATATAGCTTGCTGCGGGAGAGAGGGATGGAAGACCAAGAAAAGGTGGCAGGGAAGACAGCCGAGGGGCGGTGGGAGAATAAGGACACTGAGCGTGCGACAAGATAGACAAGGGGAAGGGCGGGCGGGGATGAAGTAGTAATTTTACACCCGCCGCAGTATCAGTGTCACTGTCGCCTTCAAACGCGTGCCGACGAGAAACATCAACGCGACGCCAGAGAGCAGCACCGTCAGCCGTGCGTCGGCTTGTCAGCGGCGCAGCGTGGTTCGGCTCGATCGCCTGAGTCGCGCCGCGTTGCGCGAGGCGAGCCACGCTGCGACGCTGGGTGGCGATGATCAGGGGATTGAGGGCAAGCACGACGGCTGGCGGCACTAACGAGGCGACAGTCTCGCGCAGTGACGGAAACACGCAAACTCCACGACAGATGGCGCTCTCGCTCTGGCTCGATTCACTAGAAGAAGCATCCACATCCGATCCGTAATCCGCACTCGATTGAGCTAAAGCGAGAGCGCCATCTGTCGGCGTTTAGAAAACGCGACGACGACGAACGTCGACCGCCGGTAGACGGCGTTCCAGTCCCACATTGTCGCGTTTGTCGGCGCCGTCAACGACGACCACCGTTTCGAACGTGTGCGGCACGTTTAGCACTAGCGACGCGCTGACGACGGCGAGGACGACAACGTTGGTGATGGTCGGCCATCCATCGGTCACGGTACAGCAGCGGGTGGCGCACGGCGACGTATCGCTGCGTCGTCAGAGCGGCAACGAGAAGGTTAATGTAGCAGATACACGCATGCAGTATGTATAGGAGCACACATAGTACACGTAGTAAGTACGACAGCAACCCCCAGACCGAGTCCTGACACTGGCTAGAATCTCCGGGTTCTAGGTGTTCCTCAAGACGACGACGACCACAGCAACCCCCACGTCTGTCGCAGTAGCGTCGATCTCAGCAGCCAGTAGGTGGCGTAGACGACAATGTCGACGACGTTGACGATGCCAAGCCAGCGCATGATGGTTGTGTACGATGGGGCGATGGCGGTGCTAGAGGACGACGACGATGACGATGGCGGCGCCAGAGGACGACGACGTTGACGATGGCGGCGACGAGGCCGTTTGTGACCGTGTAAACCCAGAAGATAATCGCAAACCTGGTGGCGGCCAGCGACGCCGCGAGCGCGGTGGCGTTGCTATCGCCCGTAATCGTGTGGTAGGTGGCGTTATCGTCGGCGGTCATCGTGGGGTAGGTGGCGTTATCGTCGGTCGTCATTGTGGGATATGTGTCGCTGTCGTCGGTTGGCATCGTTGGATAGGTGGTGTTGGCGTCGCTGTTTATCGCAGGATAGGTGGCGTTGCCGGCGGAAATCATCTTAGTTTACGTTCATGATACGGTGAAGCGTAGCACAACATAAAGTTCTTGCTCGATGAATTCTTCACGAATCCACGCTGTGAGTAATTAGCGATCTTGATCCATGTTGATTAGTGAAGTTAAATTAGCATTTATATAATTTAAGTATTTTTGTTTTACGAGATCGACTATCATGCTATAGTTCGTTGAAGCGGGTTCTAAAACACTTCCCAGTACGGCCGCAGAAACCGTTATATTTAATGATTCCGTACTGCGCTGACGTTCGCATGCACCTTACACAACGCCCTATAGAATTCGCACCGACCGCAGGAGAGAGATTGTCTATCTCAGTGGCGTAGTTAGGGGGGGTTGCAAAGGGGGCCATGGCCCCCTTGTTGATCCAAAAGTAAAAAAAAGAAAAAAGAAAGAAAGAATTGTTCTACTAAAAAGAGAATTGTCGTAGTCAGATGAAGGCTGTATATGTACTCAAAAGTGCCTCAAATACCATGTCCTGCAATCTACATTTTCAAAATTTTCTGGGGGAGGACCCACACTTACCCCCGCTTGTGTTTCACTCCCCCCCCCCACACCACCTCGTAATCCTGGATCCGCCACTGAACAGTTACATATCTAGGGAGCAGAGAACAACAAACACAAATGTCGCCTTTTTACATGGCGCCGAAAACAAAGATTGCAGAGCTGAGAGGCGGGGGAGCGTAGGGTGTGAAGAGGGAGGCGGAGGAACCATTAAAATATTAAATATATCCACTATATTGCTCAGTATATATATATTATCAAGGGCTAATAAATACCTATTATAAGTATAATAAAGGAAAGATTAATGTAATTAAAGACAAAGTGATTTCAGGAGAGCTGTTGAATTGGTTGAGGGTCACCTTCTTACTTACAACAGAAGACGGCCCGGGGAACCTGTGGCTATAAGGTGAGGAATGAGTTCAATATTGCAGTTCTTTCACACTATACTATTTTGTATTCTAACACGGCAGGGTACGTAGTGCACACAAAAAAGGAAAAACCTCAAGGAAGTTAACAACACCTGCAATCTGTTCTTATATTTAATGCAGGTCCTCATATTTTCCTAAGAAATGTAATTTTATGCATAGTACTATTTGTTAGAAAACTCCTGGTACATCCTGGTCGCTGATAATTACACCAAGTATCCATTTGTACATCGCATGACTCGGTCGTGTACTAGCAAAGACACAGTCGACTATTTAAAAAGCCTATTCAGTACGCAAAGCATCCCAGAGGTTCTTTACACAGACAACGGGCCTCAGTTCAGCTTGTATGTGTTCAATACATTTTCGGAAAGTTGGTCATTCCATATCTTCACCTAGATATGCGCAATCCAATGGTTTATAGAGAGAATGGTTGAAACTGTAAAGAACGCGTTGCGTAAGGCAAAATTGGATCACATTGACATTGACCTAGTGTAAAGTATGGTTTGCAGATGGTAAAATAGTAGTTGTGTTTAGAATTGTCGCGACAAGGGGTTGCATAATGTGTTGGTCGGCGGTAGCGTGGTTGTTGTAGTATGGATGATGGAGATGCGAAACGGTTGAGAGGGAGTTGTTGTACATGTGGGCAGCATATGTCAGTTGTCTGGGCGCGAGCCGACGTTCTTTGTTATCTAGAAATGTATAAAGGGGAAGGTTCTTGGTTGTGAGGGAGATCGGACGGGAGTGCGCGAGGCACGCGTCTGCGTGCCTCTGTGCGAGCGTATGTGGTTTGAGAAACAATATACTATTTTGCTGAACACTACTGCTTGGAGTTTAGAGTTTCATTATTCATCGCTACAACAGATCTACATTTAAGCGGGTAACGTCATATTCGTCGTTACGCATTCTTGGTGCTCGGTCACTAGTTCGAAACCGGTTTGCGGACATAACGCCAAGATGCTAACGAAAGATTCACGAGCCACGAGCGACGGAAGAAAACTGAGAAGAAAGAAGAAGATTGGAGAGAGATAAAGGAGAGCGGACGAGAGAGCAAGAGAGACAGAAGAAGAGAGAGGAGAGACCGGAGGACAGCATGAAATGCCGAGATGCAGGAGCAGACAGAGCAAACGGAGAGCGAGAGAAAAGCTGAAAAAAAAGAAGAAAGATATATAATGCCGTGGTAAGTGTTGCAGTTTTCCTAGTATAGATTTCGCTGTGCTAACGCTGTTTACTGTCGCTGATGACTCTAAGTACCTGACGATATTGCCTGTGGCGGACGGTTTGTGCCACAATAGAGCGTTATAGGATGCATAGAGTCTAGAGAGCGTTACACGGGCTAGGATAGATAGCCGTGGCACGCGTGTGATAAAGGGCGAAGAGGGCCTACCGCAAACGTATCATGCGTCACGTTTAACGCATGGAAACGAAGTATAGAATACGCCGGCCTAAAGTTATGTCTCTGTAAGACAAGTCGCGTATACACGGGTCCAGAGAGAAGGACTAGGGGATTTTTTGTCACAGCCTATACGCTGGAATCCTCCACATAACGTGTCAGGGAGCACGGAATTATAGATACGTAGAAGTGTAAGCACCTAAGATACTGTACTGTAATGTACCGGTAAAGATTAAGAAGGCACAGTAGATAACCGTATGATATAATATAAGTTACGCACAGGTGTATAGTGTATACTACTATGGAGGGCTGGCGACGCGCGTAATGGCAAGCCACGAGCAGTGATATTGGTTTGGGAAAGGTGTGACGCTGAATATGGCAGAGTATATTTAGTCAAGAACACGGCATATATTAATGTTACTTGCGGAACGGAAATACTTAAAATAGGTATGTGATACTCAATCTGTGTGCGGCATTTCTTTCGTAATTAAAGTGAAAACGTTAGTTATAACGTTAATATCGAGGGTTTTTTCCTGAATACACCAATGCAAGCATGCACCATACTTTTTTTTTTATCCTGATACCTGTTTTTAGTTCAAAAGGTGCCATGTTATGTGTAATGTCGATGGGTATATACTTGCGGAGCGGAATAAACTTTGAATAAGGAACGCCGACACAGTTTAATTGTTTCGCACGGCTTCATTAACTGACATTGTATTTATGTATGTGTGTCATGTATGTAGGTTTATGGTTGTTTCATGAACGCGGTATTTTGTTTCATGATATATATGCTGTGACCGTTTTTTTTGTGTGTGTGTGAAAATCGTTTCTTGAATTTGTGCTAACAGTGACGGTACGTTTCCACTATATTGTTAGACGCGCTGGACACATTCTTCAATCAGTGGTTGATATAGGCCTAAAACATTTCATCGACAATATGAAATCACTTTTGCGTATTTTTGTTGGTTGCTACGATTGTGCTTACGATGTGTGGAAGTGACAAAGGTTGTCAGGGTCTACGTCGGTGCTGTGTATTAAGGCCCTGTGTGCCTGGGCTGTGCTGCCTGGGATTATGAGGATATTTTGCCATATAACAGGCTTCTGATCTATAATAGGAAGCACATGGCTTGAAACGTGTTTCGGTAATCGCGGTTGGTACACGTAATCGCCGAGTACGTTACAGCCATAAAAATACGCAAGAGAAATTAATTGCAGCGATATCAGAATGTTCATGCCAAGATGTTGTTGATGTTCTGATTTCTATTGTGGTAGACTTTTATCGTTACTTGTTTTCTACGCTTCATGTGTGATCTGATTATTGTATTTTGATTGTTGTTATGTGTATCTGTGTATCGATGTTGTAATTATAGTGGTCATATGGATTTTTGTTCAAACTGTATTTTTGTATTGAGTATATTAATTGGTGTTCGGTGAAAGAGATATTGTATTAGTATAGTAAGGGTACGAGCGAATTTGGGTAATGTGGATTGCTAATAGCCAGGTGATGAGAGACAGGTGTCTGCGTGTGTGTGTGTGTGTGTGTGTGTTGTGTGTTGTGTGTGTGTGTGAGTGTGAGTGCGTGCGCGTGCGTGTGGTGTGTGTACGTAGGCTGGATTAAGTTTAGGGTGTATTTTAGATAGCGAGACGCTAAAGTCAAGTGGCTTATAGAGCCATCGTCTTCGAGGAAAAGGAGGTAATTGTAAAGTATGGTTTGCAGATGGTAAAATAGTAGTTGTGTTTAGAATTGTCTGGCGACAGAGGGGTTGCATAATGTGTGTTGTCGCGGTAGTTGGGTTGTTGTAGTATGGATGATGGAGATGCGAAACCGGTTGAGAGGGAGTTGTTGTAACATGTGGGCAGCATATGTCGGTTGTCTGGGCGCGAGTCGACGTTCTTTGTATATCTAGAAATGTATGAAAGGGAAGGTTCTTGGTTGTGAGGCGGAATCGGACGGGAGTGCGGCGAGGCACGCGTCTGCGCGAGCGTATGTGGTATAGAAACAATATACTATTTTGCTGAACACTTACCTGCTTGAGTTTGGATTTCAATTATTCATCGCTACAACAGATCTACATTTAAACGGGTAACGTCATCTTCGTCGTTACACTAGCAATGCTTTGCTTGAGCACTACTCCAGTCAGCGACAAGATCAAATCCCCTATGGAACTACTCATGGGTCGAAAGGTCAAGTGTAACCTACCGGTGGTTCTAAGAAACCAACATGAGGACAGAGATCTTGTGGACAG
The DNA here is from genome assembly GCF_000485595.1 of Priapulus caudatus. Lineage (NCBI taxonomy): Eukaryota > Metazoa > Priapulida > Priapulimorpha > Priapulimorphida > Priapulidae > Priapulus > Priapulus caudatus. The sequence continues at coordinate 11,341 of NW_014579393.1, forward strand.
CGCCCTCAGAAAGCGTCAGGAAAGTAAAATCTTATTATTATGCCAGATCAAGAGAAGAGTTTACCTGCCTTCATACTGGTCAATTCGTGTGTCTGCAAGACCATGAAACTGGTCAGTGGATTCCTGCTGTTGTAGAAAAGCTCTGAGCCAGATCATACCTTCTGGAAACCCTAATGTAGCCGCCTGGGTAGGAATCGAAAATATATCAAGGAAAGTCCAGCCGGTAGTATTAGTCCCAGCTCCAACAGACCCAGCTGCGATGAGCAACCACACCATGTTCGAGAGCCAGCGAGCAAGCGGGTGACGTTTAATCTATCTGCCCGTGAAACCACACAGCCCGTGGACAGTGGACAATCCCAACATGTGCGTGGCCCCAGCGGTACCAAGGAAGGCTGTAGTCGGTATGGCAGAACCATTTGACCACCTAAAAGGCTTCTCACTGAAACATAACTGAACAATATCCCATGTCTGGATAGCCAGTGAACATTCTTATCTGCATCCCTATTGTAATTTAAAGCGACTTACAAAGTGACATTTTCTGATTGTAAGATGTCGCGATTCTGTGTGACATTTAATTTCCAAGTTTAAACGTGTTTCATTTATGTATCTCTTATAGTATCCTCAGAAAGGGGGATGTAATAGCATCGTAACGTATCGTAATCGTTAATAGCAATAGCAGTACTGAGACATCGCACATGCGTATATTCATTGTTGGGTCTCTACCGTTACGAATAAATGAGTCAGAAGTCACGTCTCGTGTGCGCTCTATTTCATGAAATTCTAGAAAACTTATTACAGATCCCTGCTACCTCACTTACTAATCTATTCAATGTGTTCCACTATCAATTAATATATATGCTCCATATCGTGTGTCTATCACTCAAGAAAAACAGCTACACCAGAACCATGGATCTCTACTGGCATACTAGTCTATCATACAAGAAAAAAAAACTGTTTCAATCAACTACCTACACGGTACCACTCTACAAAGGAATCTCTACAAACAATACTCAAATAAACTAAATCTCCAAATAGTCCTCCAGCAGTCGCCAACTTCGGTTCTAAGGAAGGCTGCAGAATCGGGGAGATAAGTATGGGTCAGATGCGAGAGAAATTGTTAGAGAAACTTCTATGTGGACGATGGCCTCAAGTCTATAGACCTGCTTCGCAGAACACAGGAAATGTTGACGGACTCGAATCTGAGCGCTACACAAAAAAGGTCTCAAACTGTAGACGTGATGAACCTTTCCCACAAAAATGACCATAGCGGAAACCATCAAAATCTGGATCTTAGTCCGGACAGCACACCACCCCTATACAGAAGATGTTTGACATCTGTTGAGACATTAAAGGGACATTAGCCTCTAGGATTTTACTGCATACAACTGTACTTACTGTATAACAAATCGTCTATACGGACACGTATTTGTTACCAGATACCGTAATTTAATTGTTATAATTAATTACACATCACGCCTACGAAATTTGACACGGCGCCATGACACCCGCCGACCGTGCGCCACCCCAGTTGCGTATTGACATATATTTTGCCACGTTACAGACCGAGCCATCAACCACAAGCTGGCAATTATTTTAACCTAAATGCCTATTAAACCGAACGATATTCATTTTAGGTCAAAATTTATCCATATTATAACTGAAACTATAATGTCGTTTATAAGATATTACAATCCTTTCGCTTTTAAATGAATAAATAAGAAACACTCCGTCGTCTGTAGCCTTGGCTGGAAAGTGGTTTTCGCCACCTAATCAGATCGTGCGCTTTGAGTGGCGCCACCATCGTTGTAATCAAGCTGTAGTCGTTAGTTTTAAAACATTTTTTTAAATATTTCTAATGGTGATGTGAACCATGAAACTTTTTATGTAGCGTAAATTATAACCTAAATTAGCTGAAATAACCCTAGAACCTAGAGTAAACTCTCCTTTAAAGTCTGACACGTTTGCCTCCAATCTGCCTGCAGCAGAGAAGCATACCCAAACCAACTAATACCAACTGATACCAATTATACCAACTGATAGCAAACTGATACCAACTGATACCAACTAATAACAAATACCAACTACCTACACCGTACCCAATCTACAAAGCATCTCTACAAACGATACTCAAATAGACTAAATCACACTAAAGACAGGCCAAAAAAAATTCTTACCAAGAATCCTAATTCAACACAAATCCAACTTAAATGAAAGTGTCAATGACACATGTAGCTCACCACAAAAAAGGACACAAATTGAGTGAGTGAGAAGAAATCAGTTTTAATGTGAGCCAACATCCGACGTACATTATAGAAACGAAGAGTAATGTATGGGAGAACTCCCATTATATACTCTGATAATTCCTGTGTAAATTTTCATGTGAAAAAATGTTTGAAGATGTGAAGTCTGAGTGAGGCGCGGGTGATGGCGTTACACGTAAATGATCGCCATTTAACGTTTTTATAATGTTCAGATTTAGGCACTGCCTAAAAGCGCGAGCTCCCGATGGTGTAACGTGTAAGATTGAGAGGATATGCTTATTCCACGTAGCTGCTATATACCACGTAACAATGTGTTTCCCTGCCCATAACACAACTTTTGTCAAAGGTTAATTGGTTGCATGGAAGTGTTTACTTCGTATGAGTTTTTCTAGGCGGTAGCCAACACGGTTGCCATCTGTATATCGCAATAATAATTTATAAAACCAAAATGAATCACAATTTGTGATGGTAGATGGCGCTATACCCGCTTTGATGTTTCTTAGCGATGGCGTTTCGAAATATACTAGGTTATGCTGCGTTCAGACATGTTTTGTAAAACTTTACTGTAATATAGACGTTTTATCGGCAAGGTGGAGAGGAAACACCATTTTGAATTAAAGATATTGTCAATGAAATCTTGTAAAACGAACCAGATGAGTATGACACCAGACTGATATCTGCGTGTCTATATTATATGCTATATAATTGCCAAAACCTACTTTACTACCTTGCCAAAAACTTCGAAGAACGCTGACAAGAAGTCTCCTGGCCGTGGCCGTGGGCGTGGACGTGAACGCAATGAGGATCCATCAACACCCACACCCTCACGCTCACCCTCTAATGGAGATGATGCAGGTTACAACGTAAGTTGCCTCTCATGCATCATCAGTGGCATCGGTAGCTGCGTCCGTGGCCTCCACCTCCTCTCAGCCAACCCTTGCCAAGAAGAAGAGGACCAAGAAGACACAGTTTTGTCTTGATGTCCAAGAGGAGCAGCTCATGTTCAATTTCCTTCGCAAGACCGCCATCCTCTGGGAGATCAAGAAAACTGACTACCAGAGGGTGGACAAGAAGGCAAAGCTTTAGGAGGATCAAGCCAAGGCCATGGGGAAGACTGTCGATCACCTTCAAGGGTGGTTCAAGCCCCTGTGAGACACCCACCCCGTCTCGACAAGAAGAGCGGTGACGGGACCCCGGAACTGACAGAGAGGGAGCAGTGGGTAAAGGCAAACTTCGGCTTCCTCAAGACTGTGGTCCGCCATCATGCTGAGCCCGTCAACAGTGTAAGTATAAAATTTTAATTTTATTGTGATAACAAATCATTGAATTTGCCTTCTATTTTTGCCTTGTATTTTACTAATCAATTGTCATAATTGCAGGTGAAGCCAAGCTCCGCCTCTGTATCTGCTGCTATAGGTTCGGCTGGCCAGGTACTGAACCAGAGCCCCAGCGCCCTTGACACTAGCAGTCAGAGTCTGTGTAACATCTCTGGACTCTCAGGAATGCTCAACCTGTCCAGTGGACTTGATGCTGCAAGCAGCCCGTCTGGGGAGCTGAAGACACCTCCAAGACCAGAGAAGAACTAGTTACAGTGACAGTGACAGCTGTGTGCTTCTCAGGATTAGCAGAGACAGTGTTTTGGCCATTTTGTGCCATTTTGTATACACATGTATGACCATTGTTATCATCAGACATGTACCATTGTTTTTCAGATGAGCACTGAATAAAAGTTGCGTAAACTCTTGATGTTATTTTTAATATATAATTCATAAACAATAATTAACAATAATAAATTACTTATGGCCTTATCCCTTATCCCTTATCCTTTGTATGTCAATGAAAAGTAGTTGCTTAATAGGAGTTTACTCTAGGTTCTAGGGTTATTTTCAGCTAATTTAGGTTATAATTATGCTACATAAAAAGTTTAATGGTTCAATCACCATTATAAATATTATTAAAAAATCTTTTAAAACTAACGACTACTGTTTGATTACAACGACGGTGGTGCTACTCAAAGCGCACGATCTGATAAGTTTGCGCAAAACCACTTTCCAACCAAGGGCTACAGACCGAGGGTGTTTCTTATTTATTCATTTAAAAGCAAAAGGATTGTATAATATCTTATAAACGACATATAGTTTCAGTTATAATATGAATCAATTTGCCCTGAAATGAATATCGTTCGGTTAAATAGCATTTAGGTATAAATATAATTGCACTTTTGTGATTAGCCCTCGGTCGGTAACCTGCAAAATAAATTGTCAAATACGCAACTTTTTCGGGGTGGTGTAACATTCCAGTTGGAAAGGGGGATGTAATGATGTAACGTTATGACGTGCACGAGAGCGAACGAGATTCCACGAGAGACTCGCTCTCTCTGCTACGTGTGCTTGGAAGCGTGAGCTGTGTTTGAGGATGGCTCCTCAGAACAATAAATATTATATCAACTAACAACATGCGTTGATCCATAATATTACATGGTGGCAGCTAGCGGTGTAACCCACCGGTGCTGGTGAAGATATGAGCCATTCTGCGGCTGAATATAGCCGCACAGCCGCGATGAACGTTGACGCCGTGCGTCGACAGCCGAGCAACATGTCGGTTGAGCTCAGAGCTGGACGAGTGATAGTCTACTGCTGTGCACAAGATATACATGACGGTTATGTGTAAGCACCGATATTCGACTCTGCTGCGGGTGACTGTGAAAACTGACGGTGAGTGCTCGAGTGACATCGACGAAGAGCGGAGCATAGCAGACACTCGCACTGCACTCAGTAAGACTTTACGTCGTGAGCGGAAGACATTTTTTCTCCCGCGCTTTGCGGAGGACATTATTCCCGCATATTCCTGCACGTACAAGGCATGCGTGACGTCACACCAGCACGACCGGTGTGGCCAACCAGCGCGCAGCGCGCGCGTGATCAGACTGACCATAGCAGCAACAGCAACCACGACATGAGGTCACAGTGTCAGTGGGCATACACATAGCAGAGTATGTGAGCGTACAGTGAGCGTACGTGGGCAGAAAACAAATAAACGGTACCATACGGTTTCGCACGTCTCGACAAGTCGACGGTCTGGAAAACCCAACCGGACTTACTCCCTCACACAGGATGGAGAGTGAAAACCACGTAGACAACTCACATACAGCGCCAAGCAAGGAAGATACGCGAACGCGACGCGATCGATACGACGCGAGTTCACGGCCCATCTCGAGATACAGCTAACCGGATCAGCTGATCGGTGACGACATAATTATATCGATATATTCTTATCATCCTCATCATTATAATCATTAGTGCTAATAAATGCTCGTGACTGTTCTACTGCGGATTGAAATCATGGGTGCCGGTTGTATATCTGCCAGGTAATTTTGGATAAGTGTTCAGTAAAGACGCACCCCAGGTACGCCGCACCTCGACGTTATCTGAGTAAACACACACGCCACGCCTTGCACCTAGTCCCCCAGCGGGCTGCGGCCAGCACTGAATCTCGGCGGCTGTTGACGCTGTCGCTTGCACCCTAGACGTAGCAATGTTCGCGCTAGAATCGCGTTGTTAGCATGTTACGATGAGCTAGTTTGCGTCGCCTTAAGCGTCATGATAGATTCCCCTCCAATACTCGTGATTGATTCGCGTTTAAGGTGTGTTGAGTGTGAAAAGTTGATCACGCGCGCTAACCTGCGGTAGGCCTATATGCTTGATCTCGTAAACTACAGATGTTATTCGAGTAATTGCATGCTAAATGTATAGTGACTATACGCTCTGCCAATATTTCATTTTACAGTGAGGTGGTGCGTAACTAACAAATTAGACTTGGAGACGTGCAAGGAGATGAAGTTATTCGCCGAGGAGAAGAATAACATGCTAAACATCGATTGCGTTGAGGTAGAAATTTCTATGAGACCGCTTACGTTTTATTAAAGTGATATTTCCACACGTCAGTAACGTTTCAGTTCGGCAAAACTCTTGAAAATATCATCTCTTGACGCAGAATATATATACATAATTCTCACTTCGGGCACAAATGGTTTACACTCGTGATTTTTTATGCGTCAAATACCTTATTTCGTCCGAAAGCGAGATTATCTATATATATAAAGTTGTTCAGCCGAATTAGTTCGTACTCGCATAACTAGAGAACTCCGCCGCCTAGAGGAAAACTAAATATATTTTAAAAATCAGCATGTCTGGGAGGTGGTTCTGGCTGAAACAAAAATTTAACAAAGTTACGAAGTTAACTTATTTTCCCCTTTTTTTCCTTTTTTTCCCTTTTACCTACCTCTTTAGTATGTATTATTTTTAATTTTTTACTTTTTACTTTTTATTTTTTTATTTAATGTCTTTTATCTTTTGATTTCATATTATTTTTTTACTGTTTGGGATGGGATGGGATGGGAAGGGATGGCATGGCATGGGATGCGGTGCGATGGTATGGCATGGCATGGCATGGCATGGCATGCGATGGGGTGGCATGGTGGAATGGCATGGAATGGGATGGGATGGATGGATGGATCCATGAATAGATAGATAGTTAGATTTGTTTGGGTATTTTCCTTTCAGCCAAGCGGTCACCAACTGAGTAACGCTACTGATTTCCCCGGGCAACGCCGGGTATCTCGGTAGTACTACATGAAAATAGAACAGATCCATAGAGTATGTAATTCCGTTTTCGTTTTTCAGCGCGAACATGTCTTCGGCTGCATGCGGGCGATCAAGGATATGGAAGCAGACCTCATCAAGCTACGGCCGGAGGAGGTGTATATTGCTGCGACGCGGTATATGATGGAACCAATAACGAGAGAAGTTTTTAATAAGTCAACAATGACACGTATAGAACCCGTTCAGGGCGGCAGATTAGAACGCCGAAACGTTGTTCAGACACCTAAAAATGGTGCACGGAATATGCATACAATAGTCTTATATTAAGCTATGATTTGTGGTGCGCATAATCGCAAGTTCGATGTTTTGCATTATCATCGACTCGTTATTCGTTTAGTTAACTGGTAAAGACGTACAAAGCGATGAACAATCCAGTTAACAGTGTTTTATTTGTGAACCTTTTTGTAGCGACGAACGTTGTGTAAAAATGTGGAACATTATTCACACAGTGCAAAGATATTAGCACAAGAATCATGACATTATGTTATAAGTTTTCAGTTCTCGGTCAGTTATATGGATACAAACCGCAAGTTAAAAATAAATTGTCATAGTTCGATCCGCATGTTTATTGTTATAAAAAAGGGGGTGTTGGTAGACTATTTCTGAAACGATGCTTACCTTGTCTGTGATCACACAACACACTATACGCATCGCGATAAGGAAGAAATAGTAAATTGTCAATATATTACCTGGAAGAGCTAGAAACAGTTTAGTGCCTAAACAACACTTCGTGTAACACCAATAGGTGTTACGTTTAGGCTAAAAAATAGCATCGACAAAATAACTTTAGTTTTCAGAGAAGAAATCGCAGAAGAAATCGAAAAGTAGTTATAATGGAAGTCAAAGTTGTGTCGTTCATGTTGAAAATATACTCCGATATGTGCTATACAGACATCATATGCGAGCCGGTATTCAGTACGCTTTCGAAAATTGATAGGTACCAGTACATCAGTATACCAATTCTACCTGTAGACTATCGTCCGGCACCGGGACACTTCCTTAAAAATCAATTTTAGAAATCACGGTTTCGGTCAGTTTACTGTGTGCCTCTTTCCTACTGATGTATGAAGTCTGTCTGGCTTCTCGAGCTGCACGTCTATCAGTAAATGAGTCAACACTCTTACCAGGTGCAGAAATCACACGTGTTGGTACGTCACTCACAGATCCGGTTCGGGTTCCCATCATATGGAGTGTTCGCATTGTGGGTCCTGATCACACACCTCTGGTGGAACTTTATCAGAAACTCTGTGTGGATCAGTCTATCCCTGCTCCGCTATCTCCTGGTGCTGAATCCAAGTCAATTCATCAAACGGTTTGTCACACCACTATAAGTCCATGGGGCAACTTGTCACTTAAACCTAACATCTACAGGAAGAAACGTATGATTATTGGGAGCGTAGCTCTGGCAAGATCTGAGGAAAATAGAGAAAAAATACATGAGGAAATTGTACCAAAACTGAATACTTTAAACACCAGATTACAAGAAGTTCCTGGTCAGCAAGTTCTGCTAGCAAAAAATGTTCAAGACTTCCGAACAGAATTGGTGGAACAGCTTGAGTTACTATATATCAAGACATGAACAACCAAACAGTAAAATTGACAGGTGAAATCAATTCCAATTTCAGAACAATTTTACAAGTATTATATGATTCGGAGGTACGCAATGGAATGTCCAACTATATGCTGGGAGTCTCTTTTAGACTCGAAGATGCGACATTAGTGGAGGTTAAAGGCAAATCTAATGGATGGAACAATCCCAAACGAATGGTGTATGGGTGGGAGCAAGTATAAGTTGGAGTTAATCCGAGCCGTCCAGGCTATCACAGATGCCCCGACACACCAATTAACTGATATCTTCTGTCGTGCATCCTGGGAACCACTCGGATCCAATGTTGGTGACGTTGATCAGATCAATCTGTTTCGATTAGTCCCTTTAAGTGGTCTCCAGCATAACATATACAGGATTTCACCTCTCCCCATCGTCAAAGCCCTTTTCGTACGCCGGATTCCGGCCTATTTAGAGAGTATTCCGTACGCCGAAGTGCGGTACGCCGTACGCGGCGATGACAGTATAACGTATTCCGTACGCGAAATAATTGATACTATGATCGTGGATTGTGTTTTTTTCTGAACTTTTCCTGCCCATTTTTTAATAAATGTTGGATCTATTTACCCTGCTAACTGGAAACGAGACTGTCCCCGCACGTAGGATCGCGAACAGACGGGAATCAGTCGAATCCAGTCGGTGTACCAGTCTAATGTTAATGAATGTATACAACCGGAACTTGCTGCCGGAGTTATGCCCCTTGTCGTGGGTTGTTGCATTCTGGGACTGCACGATTTAGGCCATTTACGCACTTTTTGCTGTGATGAAGTGTTGAAGGGGCCGCAAATATATGTAATGAAGGGAATATGGGCATCAAAAGGGAAAGTTAATTAAAAGGCGAAAGTCATTAGGGACAGTGGAAAACTACCGGCTAGCCCCTAAGGAATGAATGTCCGGCAGGTCTTAGAAAACAATTAATCTTAGCGACGATTAAGATTAGTCGGGCGACGATAGTCAGTCACATGGAACGGTCAAGCTGGCCGTTTCTAAAGCATTCCATTAAAACGCCCTGGACACTCGCCGTCCAAGGACGTAGCAAGGGCCAATGCTGACGTCAGATAGAAGGCTAATGATCTTGAGATTTAGAATATATACCGTGTTACTAGACCCAATAGGCAGTTCGAACTTCAGCGACACATCTGGTATGTATCAATAGGTCTTATAGTATTAGTGCTCTAGCGTATTGTTGTCTCTCTCTCTCTAAACTATTTTGAGTCATTGTATTTTGTTTACTTACGGTACGTACCTCTGTTTACCATATACATCAACTCTGTTGATTATTCTATGAGAAACAAGTAGTACAAACTTATACTCTGTACGTGAGAGAGACGGAGCACTAGCTAAGATACATAGACCAGTGATACATTGTAACTAACCCTCTGTAGCCACGCAGGCAAGGCGTGCACTGTATTACGTTTTATCTAACACGACGAAACCCCTGTATGTTTGTTGCATTTAATTGGTGATAGTAGTAAATAGATATATATATATTGTTGTACGTACATGTCTGGTTTGTCTATCATTCTATGCTAACCTCAGGGTAATTACCCGCACCAAGCAGAACCTTTGGGTTTGGTACACCGCATGGTATACATTATACACACGAGCCACGATCACACACACACGCACACCGGAGCGTACACGTATACACGAGGCGAGAAAAGGAATCACTACATATATGTACTACCCAGGCGCGGATTTAGATGGGGGCACATCCGGCCCGTGCCCCCCCCCTTTTGAAACAAACAAAAAACAAAATAATTACATTATTAAAAAAATTACAAAATTACAAAATTACAAAATTAATTTTTCTCAATTTCAATGTTGTAAATAAGGTTACAAGATGAGGTTCCAGTCAGAAATTGTGACATCATGACCCATTTTCATGTTTAACATAACTATTCAAATTTGTCAGTCATTCCTCTGAATTTCCTGCCAAAGAAAACATCTCAGAGTCATTACAAGAATTTGATTTTTA
>NW_014579393.1:22028-34593 GCF_000485595.1 Priapulus caudatus
GGGGGTCCGGACCCCCCTCACTTGCTTCGCTCGCTCGGGCTTGGTCGCTTTGCTCTCTCGCCGTATCATCCCCCACATTTCACTACATATTGCTCATTTGGTGCCCTTTTTTTGAAATTCTTGGATCCGCCCCTGGTACTACCAGTAGTAGCATCACACAACCCAGAAGCAGGACAGGAAGGCAAATCAAATTCAACAGCAGATTTGCAGACTTCTGGGCATAAAGTCTGTACCTTTTCTTCAATTATTTGCCTCTAACAAGCATGACATTAAGGTGTATTTATTGCTCACCTAATAAATAGTGTGCATGACTAAAGGTTAATAAATGTTGTGTATTGGACTATTGGTTACTGTTTGCTTATGTATTATTCGGGTGCTGGCTGCAGGTTAAATAGTATTCCAGATGCCAGCCCAAAATTATGGAGTATTCCAGATGCCACTGAAAATTAGAGAGTATTCCGGATGCCAAAGGGGGGGGGGGCATGGAACCCCTCCATCGTAGAAGGGTCTTATAAAATACTCTCTCCACCGAGGTCATATTTAATAACAAAGGATTTGTATACGGACTCATACGCAGAGATAGGAATGAAAGACGAGGGGAACTGGACCATATTGAGTGGTTCGCCTTATCTGACTTGGCACAGTTAGACTCGGACGAGTCTAGCTGCTGGAAATCTCTGATTTAACTATCATCATTTGCTTATTGTAAGACAAAACTGGTCCCAACTTCAAAAGATTACATGATTGCTCCCTGGCGTGAGGGACTCTGGGTATCGAGAATAACACATATCAAGGAAGATTGTAGAGTTGCTGAGACTGAGACCACGCTACGAGAGCATATTTTCTGGCGGTCAAAGCAAGAATGCTCCTACTCCGTAGCAGATCATGTCGTCCTTCACTCACGTACAACCTACGAAACATCAGAGGTTTTTGTGTACCCGGAAGCGTTGGCCATTGATGCCTCACCACTTGAATTACAAGAAGTACCCGCAATTATATCATCACCCAGAATTGGACTCCTGGAAAAATTGGGAAAAAAATTGTGATTTAGGTAATCTCACTCAGATGATTATCAACAATAGGGATATTGAGGGTCGAACCTGTTGATTTAATGTCGTCATCATGGAGTTTACCAGACATCTCTGGTTGGGTTTCTAGCTTCTCCATTCAAGGATAATCCCTTGTGTTTTAACAAAAGTTAGCCCTGCTAACCAAATGGTGAGTAATCCCGGATTACTCACCATCTGGTTAGCAAGTCTAACTTTTGTTGTTGCAAAAATGTTTTTAAGAATACGCAGCATTGCTAGTGGTATGATGTATATGGGACTCCCCCTGTCACCATCAGCACCTCCATCCTATAAGATATAAACAATCACAGGACATTCCCACCAAAAATTTATTTAAAAACTTCTTCTAGTTTGCCGTCATCTATATCTGAAAATGTTTGGTATATGATCATATTGCTCTGCTGTGTCATTCGTGTAATGTCAGATCAAGAGCCTGGACTGTTTTACAACGTCCAACTGACATGTGGCACTGAATTTGACCTCAAAAAGTCATTGGAACAAACCGATTGGCCTCTCAGTCCCTGCCAAGAAGTGGACGATCTCTGTGATATGAAGTGCCGTCCGGAGGGCAGTAATAAGGTTGGCTACGTTTCGACCATGAAATACATAGCTATGTTTGCATAGAAAAAAGAGTGATGATTAGAGTGAAACGAAACAGGAAAGGGTCAATCAAGTATTTAACTACATGTAGTACAGTAGCATATTTACTGGTCCCAGTTAAGTTAGCATTCCAAAATAGGATTTCTTAACTTAGTAGTTTATGCTCGAGTTAGCGTTTACTTAAGTTTTTTTTATACTTTCAGTTTACCGCTGTTGACACTACATCACTGTGACGCATGCATGTACGTTGTCATCTTCGACTCTAATAAAACGCGTGTACGAGACATTGATACTATCTTGACGTGATTCTCCACATAGTAAAAGAACATTTCAAGGAAAATCGAAGACGTACGTATACTACTACGCCATAATGGCCGAGGATTATGGACTATGGCCGAGGATTATGGACGGGTCGGAAGGCAGTGTTTTCCGCGGCATCGGCTGTGGCGGGGGCGCATTTCCGATCCTAGAAGCGAGGCTTCTTGCTGGCGACGGGTTTGATGCATACGGCGTCATCCATCCTGTGATCAGCCGGCTCACTTCCTGGTCGATTTCCTCAATCATGCTGCCGAGTGACGCATGTATGTACGTTGTCATCCTCGACTCTAATAAAACGCGTGTATAAGACATTGATACTATGTTGACGTGATTCTCCACATAGTAAAAGAACATTTCAAGGAAAATCGAAGACGTACGTATACTACTACGCCATAATGGCTGAGGAGTATGGACTCAATCTGCTGGCAGAAGCCATGCACGCGCAACTCAGAAGCATGATTTTTTTTAACAAACAACCAAATCATGACCATGATCATTGAATCAATCAATCAATCCAATACAAATCAAATCAATCAAATCCAAAAAATGTCTTTTTTTATTATCTTGATTTATTTTTTTGATTGATTGGTCGTCATCATTGTGATCGTGATCGTAATCGATCGATCGATTCGAAGTCATTCTCTTTTCGCATTTCTTTTGAAGCCAAGTTTTTTTTTAAACTTATTGTGGTTGTGTAAAATCAACAGTACGAAGTTTGAAGTTTATCGTTTTATGTAGGGTAAAGGAGCCAAATGTCGGACAGGAGTCAATAGTCGGCCGCCTACGTAAAAAACTATTTTGTAATTATTTGTGAATGTTATTTAATAAAAAAACCAAGTTATTTCTACAGATTAATGTGTTATGTACATTTTTATACTAAATAATCTAGACTGTTGCATATATAAAGATTTACGAGAATTTATTTATACTCCCATGAGCCTTCAGCAGCCTCTTGCCGCCAATATTGAAATTACGTCGGTGTGTAGCAGAAAATTTCGGGTGGGTAAATCGTTGTGTTTCTTGTTAAATAACACAAGTATTCATGACTATGTGTGTTTTTAACATGAATGAACATGTCAGGATGCCTTTTTACATAAGTTTACAAAAAAATACTTTCATTACATGAAATCGGACAGTAGAATCATAATGTCAACTCTCTTAGAAGCAACACTTTTTAATTTGCACCTTTTAAAAACGAATTTAATTAGATTGTATATACCTACTGTATATTTTTAAAAGTACTAAGAGCAAAATTATTACTGGATCATATTAATAGCTTATAATAAAATATAAATAATAACATAACATCATGGAAATTGAAATAAAATTGTTTTAATTTACAATAAATCGGAAATGTAACAATGTTTTATTTTATAATAAATCAAAAATGTAGAACTGTTTTATTTTACAATAAAACTAAATTGTAACATCGTATTAATTGTGCATAATTAAATTTTAAACGAGTTAAATTTTAAATTAAATACTGCATTAAATCTGAATTTTGCAAAAAAGTAAAGGTGCAGTATATACACAGTCTCCCTCTCCCCTGCGTCCCACCTCTCTAATACAAACTTTATTTTTACATTGTAAACACCGCCCTAGTACACAATGGTTCCCAACCCCGCGCACATTATCTCCTGCCTACAGCCTCGTCTACCTGACGAAATTTAACTCGAGTTAGCGATTATGTAGCGTCTACATAGCTATTATCTAGCGATTATGTAGCCCCGTATAAACACTTAACTCAAGTTAAATTTCCTCGTGTAAACGAGGCTTATATGTACACCATAACATCGATACCACTGTCAATCCGTCCAATCCTGCTAATGTTTCCTTCTCTTTTAGCCTGTTCTATTTCCATCAACGACCTCTCCTCCTCATGCCTCGGTGCCTCAAACTAGCTAAATCAGTAAATGGCAAGATACCGATATGAGTTAGGCCGTGCTTGCTGTCAAGCAGAAAAGAATGTCAACGAGAGAAGCAGCAAAATTTTACAATGTACCAAAATCGACTCTTGGTGACAGAGTCACAGGGAAAATTAAGGAAAAATCTAAAATGGGTTGTCCGACAACCATCCCCCTCAAAATAGAAAATGACCTAGTCACTAATGCGAAAAAATGTGCTGCCTCCGGATTTGGATATTCGCGAAAAACGTTTTTGGACAAGGCAACACAACTGTGTACTAGAATGGAAATTCCAATCAAGAGTAAATCAGGAAGCCTGGGAAAAGACTGGTGGAAAGGCTTCAAATCACGTCATCAGGACATCTCTCTCAGAAAACCCGAAAAGCTGACAACAGTGAGAGCAAGAATGCTAAACCGCACGGTAACATCGAAATACTTTCCAGACCTCGGAGAAATTTTAGAAAAGCTAGACATAAAAAACAAGCCACAACAAATTTACAACTGCGACGAGACTGGCATCAACTTTGAGCACCAACCATCCAAAATAATAGCAGCAAGGGGGGCAAAAGTAGTACAGAGCAGGGTTAGTAACAGCAAGCAGAATGTAACGGTTATGGCTGCAATCAACGCAGCTGGTGAAGTGATTCCGCCAGCTGTTGTTGTCAAGGGAAAAACAAGCAAGGCACTGCAGGGGTACGACACAGCGTCCGGGCCACCAGGGACGCTGTGGTTGTACCAAAAAAAGCATGGATGGAGGACGTGCTCGGCAAGGACTGGCTGCAGTCAGTCTTCCTCCCCAACGCCAGGAAGGAGCGGCCTCTCCTGCTAGTCTTGGATGGCCACAGCAGTCACGTCACTCTGGACTTTATCCAGCTAGCCAGAGAAAACACCCGCACCCCACACCGCACACTACTCACTTCCTGCAGCCTCTCGACAGATCATTCTTTGGCCCCCTAAAACAAAACTATAATGCAGTATGCACAAAATTTATCAGGGAAAATCCGGACAAGATGATCAGCAAGTGGGTTTAGCCCTCCCTTTTTAGAGGCAGTAGGCTACAAACCATAGCGCCACTCACTATAGCAAACGGGTTCCGCGCAACATGATTATATCCATTCAGTCCAAGCGCGATCCCCGAAGCAGCATTCATGCCGTCCGACCCGTACGACCTGCCAGCACCCATCAGCGATTCCAGCACCATTCCACGATCCAACAGCACCCTTTCAGAGGAGGTAGGCATTGGAGGCACCCCTACAGAGGAAAGACAAGCAGCTACAGCTACAATAATATCAGCAGAGCTGGCTGCTCTTCAAGTGCTCGAAAACACCTTGAGCAAAGAGCAAGTAGACACGTTCAACAACAGGCTTGAAAATGAGTACGACATGCCAGAAACATACGACCAACTATATTCGTGTTGGAGGAGCTTAAAAGAAGATGCTGCCGCTACACCATCGCCGCAGCTTGTCGACGTTGTGGAAGCTGTCGGTCCCATTCCATCTTGGGACGACAGTGTCGAATCAATATTCGCCCAACCATTGACAAGCACAACCCTAGATAATAACCCTAGCAAAATTTGCACTGATTGTTCGCTTGGACACATTGTTTTTTTCAGCTGGTGCCTGAGCACTGGCCACGCGCTGGTGCAGTGGAGATGCAGCAAGTTTATTAATAGCCCTCACTGCCCAAGTCGTTTCCTGGAAATACACACTCATACTCATAGTGCTTTCTGCCAATACCCTAGCTTTGCACCGCCCCCCCCCTACCATCGCTCAGTGTTATAATGTGTTTCTATGCATTTTGTATCTGGCATGTCTACGGTAAATGGAACAGCCTAGTCAGACAGGTGCTGTCTGCAAGGTGTCGCGTAGTTTGTCTGTTAATCAGATTAACACATTGGGAGAATGGCGTCCACATTGCCAACCAAAAAACCCCGACTTTTACAGAAATTCAGGAACGAATATACACAAATGTGTCCTGTACTTGTGAAGTCAAAACTCAGTGTTAATCATGGCTATTGCATGGTATTGTAGCGGCGGCCTGATTTGTGCGCCCACCCGGGTCGCGCCGGAAGCGGGATAACCCGTACCGGAGGTTGCGCGGTATGCGGCGGCGGCGGCGGAACACGCCCGCGGGATACGCCGCACGCGCGCCCGGCCGCAGGCGGAACACGCGCCGCGGATTACCCGCACCGCGCCGGCGGCGGCGCAACACGCGGCCGCGGATGACGCACCGCGCCGGCGGCGGCGGAACACGCGGCGCGCGGATTACCGCACCGCGCGGCGGCGGCGGAACACGCGGGCCGCGATACCGCACCGCGCCGGCAGCGGCGGACACGCGCCCGGGATACGCCGCACCGGCCGAGGCGGCGGAACACACCGCCGGCGGATACGCCGCACGGCGGGCGCCCGGCGGCCGGCTGGAACACGCGGCCGCGGATACCCGGCACCGCCGCCGGCGTCTCGCGAAACAAGGCGCCGGGCTTACCCGCGGGTTACGCGTGGCGTAGGCGGTAGCAGAGCGACTTCATATTCACATTACCGGGTTTCTATTTTCTGCTAAGGGCGCCAAGGGCAGCCTTTAGATTTTAAGATACGCACGCAGCAACATTGGTATTTAACTTTGATGAAGCCATTGTAGCTTGGCGCGAAGTGGAGCAAGGGCCACTGCAACGTGCGGCGCCGCAGATAAAATATGGCGGGAAGTGACTGCAAGGCCACATATCCATGTGTGACCATGCCGCAAGGGATATGGCGGGAAGCTCTGCCATTGGTCCAGAGATATGCTTGTCTCATTCCGCGAGTATGATGTTACTTTGTAACCCGTGGGAAATGACTTAAGATCAATGATGGTGATTGTTGTTGAGATGTCGATTTCATCCGCAGAAAGCATAATATAATAGGCGGACTTTCGCGGGAGGCGGAAGAGTGCAGCTATTGCGATGCGAGCAGGTCTAGATTAGGAGTCAGGTAGAGCAGGGTGCGAGGTTATGTATAGTAGCAGTTCAGGCGTCAGCAATAAGTTCCATAGGGATAGTAATGATGATAGGTGAGTCAGTACAGCGCAGCTTTATCGTCTGAGTTAGGTTGTATGCGGTAGTCCAGCTAGAACGTTCAGTGCGAACTATTTAATATTAATCGGGGGAAGGCAGTCGGGTTTGCTAAACTCGGATATTACTAGGCGCATATACTTATATTGTATGTGCACTCCGGCGAATGCGGTAACTTGTTTTTGGCCAGTCAACTAAGGGCTCCTTTAGTAAGCACGTCACGTAGTTCCTCTGACTTGTGTTCGTATCTCTGTCGAGCTACATCCAGCGGCACGCACGTCAGTGAACTCGCGCGCAGACCTTGTCGAAGAGACTGTGCGAGTAACACCGCCGGTCGTCCAAGAACCACAATGCAAAAGGTATATACGGTACGAAAACGAAGAAGAACGACAACATGATAACCGGTAACCGGATACGAAGAAGCAGAAGACAGCGGAAGTCTACACGCACGGATTTAAGAAATAAAGTTGAAGAAGCAGTAAACGACGATAAACGCCACACGTGGTGCCGTGCAGGATTTGCGGAGAAGACTCGAGAGGAGAGAATACGGGAGGAAGGCAGAAGAAAGTGGCCGTGATCACCCGCGAGGACGCCGGATGGAAGAGCGACCACCCCATGGTGTGGGATTCAACTGCGATCTCTCGTCTCGGACCCCGCGCGGGTACGGCTTAGAGCGCCTGTGCCGGCGGGGGAGCAGGCCGGGGCGGCGGAAGGCATACTCGGAGCGCGCGGGTCGCGGTGATCGGGGATCGGCAGACGGCTGAGCTACCACGACAGTTCCGGCGGTGATGGAGGCAGTATCGCCGGCTTTAAAGCAGAAGACATTAATCCCCCCCCCACCCCGGCGAATGGCCGAGCAGTCGCATAGCTCTAGGCGTAAGCCGAGGGCGGTACGGACATGTTCAACGTTTGGCCGCACAGGCTGAGACGCAGCTCGAAGCGGGCCGGGGTGGAAGAAAAGTCGTAATCCCGACCCCCGTCGTGGCCGAGGTCGACCGAGAAGAGTAAAGGGCGGCAGAGCCAGAAGAGTTGACGGACTGGAGCAGCCGGAGGCTAGCCCGGGTAGTCTCTATCACAGCGTGATTCGATGAGCAGTGAGGCCCGTTTACTGGGCGGGAGAGTACCACGCGCTAAGAACCTTCTGCAAAATTTGAGATAGCGCGCGGAGTATATACGGTCTTGGAACGCGAAGCTCGCGCTGGCTGACGGGCACTCTGCGGCGGCGTTTGACGGGACGCGCGCGGAAGCCATTTTGACGGGTCGTGCGCGAAAACCTCTCCGAGTCTTGCCTCCGGGCGAAACTGCAGCATCGATTCACCGGCCGCAGGAGCTGCTACATAAGGGCCATGGAGAGCGGCCGACGGCTGCGGAGGGAGACGTGGCTGGAGTATGCCCGGAGCTGAAGAACTCGCTCGGACGCCGGCCCTCTCGCCCGAATGGGTGAACGCCAGAAGCATGGCAGAGGGGCGAGTGGGCGCTGTGAGGTTCGTGGACAATTCTGCCGCATGTTTGGCGCAGCGCGTATACGTGCTGGCGGCCAGCACGACAAGACGGTGGATGCCGGCCGCCGCCCATGCCAGCACGAGTACGAGTGCGAATCGTAGGGGCTGAGACGCCGTGCCGGAAGCCACAACGTGGGGGCAGATCGCCAGACGGAGGCGGGAAACTGGGCTTCCACCCACTGGGTTTCCACGAGCGTGCCGGAGCTCCTAGGATTCTGGCCAAACCTACTACCCGTCGGCTTCATACCCCGGTTCGGCCGAGGTGGCTCGGCATTGACCAGAGCTAACACGGAAAGGATATCCGTTTGCGATTTGGAGCGCGAGAAGTGGCGGCGATGGCCTTCGAAGAACTGAAAGGGCAGGCTCACGTCCGCGCCGGTACTGCTTACCCCAAAGGGAGGGAGAGTTCGCTGTTGGAGCCACCGACGCCACGCGACGCAGCCGCGATGGGAGGGTGCTATCCCAGAACGCAGGAGGGAGATCGAACGGGTGATCGTCCTACGCAGTAAGGGTTAGGTCCGGCTCAGCGCAGATACTGCACTAGCTGAACCGCGAACTCTTGGCGGTAAGTAACATTGTCGGCCAGTTCCGCCACTACTACTGTGGCGTGCCCTTCCGAGTCCGCACGA
Organism: Priapulus caudatus; assembly: GCF_000485595.1. NCBI lineage: Eukaryota > Metazoa > Priapulida > Priapulimorpha > Priapulimorphida > Priapulidae > Priapulus > Priapulus caudatus. The sequence continues at coordinate 31,095 of NW_014579393.1, forward strand.
CCATGCCTCTTGATGTGGCCCCTGCATCAACTTTAAAGAACCTTTGAGGGCATGATCGCCAGATGGATCGCTTCCTTCGACGGTGACCTTCGACGTGACCGATCGAGCATCCGACCCGGCAAGCAGCACGCGAACGCGATGGACTGCTCGCGTCCACCCGCTCTGCAGGAGTGCAAAGAGGGCGGATTGCGCCAGACTGCAACCGCGGAGGACGAGGTAGCGAAGCGGAGTAGTGCCAATTGCAGGCGGACAGGTGCGAGTGACGACCGCCGATCCCGCGGTCGCCTGCGTTTGCATGGGAGAAGGAGGCGTAGAGAAGGTTGAGAGAATGGCAGCGAGGCCCGATGCGGCTATTCGCGAATTTGTCCAGTTGAAGGCGCGCCAGGAGGACCGAGTACCAAGAGCTAGCCGCGAATCGCAGGACGGGATAGAGCTACTGGAGCATTGTGGGAAAACTGGAAGTACGGCGGGGGCTGTTATCGCAATGGAATCCCCAGACGAACTCAGCCCAGCGTACCGTGGCCGCAGCTTAAGTGGCTGCCGCCTACGCCGGGGCGCGGAGCCGACGTCCCGGAGGGAGATCCATGAGGACGCTACTGCACGGGGGCACAGCATGTGCGGACATTTGAAGTCACGAAAACCGGCTGCTTCGATTGCGCAACGTTTCAACCCTGCGGGGTTGCGGAGCGGACGTGGCGGGAGCATGGTCGTCGACAGTGTGCACCCTTGTGCCGCGAAGAAGGAGGGTCGACGCCGGAGAAGCTCGGCCTACAGCAAGCAAGGCCGTTGCCGGGCACCCATGGAGCGAATCGCGGTCGATGTTTTCTGGGGCCGTACCTGCGGCGCCCGCACGGGAGCTCGGGCATGACAATTCCTGTAGTCTGGGCGACTACTCTCACCAAATGGACGGAAGGCGTACGCCCTGCGCGACCCAGACGGCCCTGACCACAGCGGATTGAGGCCTTGCCACGGATATGGTGTTACTGCGTTCGGCTACCGCGTGGCAGCTCCACTCCAGACCAGGGGCGCGAACTGTCGAGTCAACCCTCTTGGGGAGACCTGATAAGTTGTTGGGGATTGAGAAGACGCGCGGACGACCCCCTACACCCCCAGGGTAGAACCGTTTCAACCGCAGACGGTACAGGGAGATGCTGTCCAAGGTCGTGTGGGGAACATCGCGACGACTGGGATGATCACTCCCCGTATCGTGTGACCGCTTACCGAGGAAGCACTACGGAAAGCACTGGGTGTAGCCCGAAGCTGGGATGATGTTTCGACGGGCCGGTAGGACTCCCATCGACCGCTGATTTGGTGAGGATACCTCCGGGGGACCTCTCCCGCCAGACTGTCCGCGTGGCGCTAACGTGCGAGTGGGTGAGAAGAACTACCGAGGAAAGCGCATGCTTACCACGCGCTCACCTTGGGCGAGCGGCGGACAGGCGGCCTAGGCAGAGGAGACATTACGACCGGCGGTGGTGCCGGCGGACTTCAAGGCGGACACGTGGGTATGGTATTCTCTACCCCCCCCGCTGATGGAACGCTCGCGCTCAGGCGGCCATGGCGGAGGTCCGTACCTGGTGGTGAACGGCCCGGGGAAGCCTACGATGGATCCAAGACCAGGCAACGCTTCGCGCAAGAGGTGTCAGCAATGATGAGTTAACACGATTATGGAGGGTGAGAATGGCACAACCACAGGCAAGATGGCCGGTCAAGTGGAGCGTGGAAGGCGGCACGACAGAAGCGAGAGCGGCGGCGATCCCTGTGGAAGGTGAGGCCCCCGCGAGCCCGGCCGCCGACGGCAGAGAAGAAGGCGGCCGGCATTCACCTGTAAGTGAGCCCGCCGCCCGCGGAGCAGGAAGAAGGCGGCGGAATCCGGCTTGTGAAAGTGAGCGCCGCCGACGAAGAGGAAGGCGGCGAGCACACACGACGTGAGCTCGCCGCCGACGAGGAGAAGGGCGCCCGGGCGCGATCCGCCACGCATGTGTGGACCCTTGCCGGGACGCGGCGAAGAGAGCTAGGCAGCGCGGCCGGCCGATCGACCCCCAGCCGACGCGCTCGAGCGCTCCCATCGGCCGCCGGTCGAGGAGAAAGGCGGCGATCACCGTCGCTCAGACGGTGAGCCTCGCCGCCGCCGCGACCGAGAAGCGCGCGGCAGATCAGCTGCGAAGGTGAGCCCCCGCCCGCCGGAGAAGAGGAAGGCGGCGATCACAGCGACGGTGAGCTCGCCCGGCCGACGACGAACAAAGAGCGGCAACTGTAGCCACGATGGTGAGCTTGCCGCCGGCGCAAGAGATCAGGGGGAATCACCCACGATGGTGAGGCCTTGCCGCGCGCAAGAGACTCGGCCGCGACACCCCCGACGGTGAGCTTCGCCGCCGACCAGAGAAGGCGCGGAGACCCTGCGAAGGTTGAGCCGCCGGCCGAGCAAGAGGAAGGCGGCGATCACCACGACGGTGAGCTCGCCGTCCGACGACGAGCAAAGCGCGGCAATCACGCACGACGGTGAGGCTTTGGCCGCCGGCAAAGAGCTAAGGCCGGGAATGAACGCCGATGGTGAGCTTGCCGCCGGGAAGAGACAGGCGGCGATGCAGCCACGACGGTGAGCTCGCGCCGACAGAGGAAGGCGCGGGAGATCCTGCGAAGGTGAGCCCGCCGACCAGGAGAAGAGGATAGGCGGCGATCGCCACGACGCGGTGGGCAGGCCTCGCCGCCGAACGAACGAGAAAGGCGCAATCACCATCGACGGTGAGGCTTGCCGCGGCGAAGAGAAAGGCGCAACTCAGCCACGACGGTGAGCGCTTGCCGCCGCAAAGAGAAAGGGCGGCGATCACCAAACGACGGGAGCTGCCGCGGCGACGAAGATGAAGGGCGACTTACGGCACGGAGCAGTGAGGCCCCGACGAAGCGGCCAGAGAAGAAAAAAGAGGGGGTACAGAGCACAGACGCTGCACCCGGAGACGATGGCGGACGCCGGCGGGGAACTAGGAGACCTTCCTACCGCCGGCCGCTGCCGGAGGGGCATTGCCTGGATGGGAGCCGGGACGCGCAGGTTACGCGCTCCACAACGCGGTGATAGCCACGGAAATACTCGGTCTCACGGCAGAGGTGTAGGCTGTGGGGCGTCTAGGAGGTAGATCTACCCGCGGTAGAAGAAGGGGATTGCCGTAGCCTCCAGGTGGAAGCGTGCCGGCAGTAGACGGCGGCGAACCAGGAACGCAGCCGGGAAAGACGCCCTTCCGTCGCGTCTTCTCTAGGGGATGACTTAATCATCCCCTAGCGCGACGGACAAAGCGTCGGCGCCATGCGGCGAGTAAATTCCGTGGCCGGGCAAGGGGGGAGAGGCGAGGTATACTAGGCAGGGCGATAGATGAGAGGGCTGACGAGTGGTTCAGCGCAGAGGATTAGAGGCTGACCGAGTGTTCCAGCCGGAGAGCTAGAGCTGACGAGTGTTCCAGCCAGAGGTACCAGGGGGGCGTGACGCGTTACCAGCGCCAAGTAG
>NW_014579394.1:0-4600 GCF_000485595.1 Priapulus caudatus
CCGATAAGCCGGAATATAACCCTGTCCGGGTCGCGCGGCGCGAGGATTTATGTACTATCGGGTTGAGTTCGGGTGTTCGATTTCACGTACACGGCAGTGCAAGTCGTTGTCTAGCTCTGTGTAGCGTATAAGCGTATGCTACCTAGCTCTGTTTACGTTAAAGCGTATGCTACTCTATAGCTCTGTACGTTAACGTATGCTAACTTTAGCTCTGTACGTTATAACGTATGCTAGCTCTATCTCTTGTTACGTTAACGGTATGCTACCTCTAGCTCTGTACGATTTAACGATGCTAGCTCTAAGCCTGTTACGTTAAACGTATGCTACTCTTAAGGCCTATTACGTTAATCGTATGCTACTCTAAGCTCTATTAACGTTAACGTAATGCTACTCTGAAGCTCTGTTACCGTTAACGTCATGTCTAACTCTCTTAGCTCTGTTACAGATTAACGTATGCTACTCTAGCTCGTAGTACGTTAACGGATGCTACTACTAGCTCCTGTTACGTTAACGTATGCTACTCTAGCTCTGTACGTTAATGTATGCTAACTCCTAGTCTCTGTTACGATAACGTATGCTACTCTAGCTACTGTTACGTTATACAGTAATCTACTCGTAGCTGTGTAGCACGTCAACGTATGCTGACCTCTATGCTCTGATACGGTTAACGTATGCTATCTAGCTCTGTTACGTTAACGTATGCTACTCTTAGCTCATGTTACGTTACGTATGCTACTAGCTCTGTTTACGTTAAGCGTAACGAAACTCTAGCTCTGTTACGTTAACCGTACGTACTCTAGCTTCTGTTACTTAACGTATGCTACTTCTAGGCTCTGATAGCGTTTAACGTACGGATAACTCTACGTCTCGCACGTATTTTACGTAAACACATCGTATGATGGGATACAAAATACCGGGGATATTTGCGCGAGCGTTCACCACACGCTGCGTCACATTAATCGACTACTTCCCAAAATATGCGGCGACAGTACAAAAGTGCGAGTTTGCGCGCGATGCTGATGGTCGCGAGATCCGTGATGAATTTTTGCGTTACACAACTGTAAAATCTCTTGTATTTCGATCTAATCTGTAATCCGCGATGCAAAAACCGAGATTTGCATTCCGCGCTAATTCCCAGCCAGTGTGAAGCTGCCTAATTGATGTCCGTGATGCGATAGCTGATATCACCACTGTCCCGCCGAGGGTTCTCACGACCGCGACACAGGCGGGTGTTACACGCTATACACACGGGGCGTCAATCCGCGAGGCCGTCTGCTACCGTACACCACAGCAGGCGATTGACGCGCATGCCAGACGCATGGCTGTGCGAGTCGCAACAGCACGACCGGCATAGCGCAGAGGGCGTGTAACAGGGGGTTGGGGCGGGTCCAAGGGGTCCGGAACCCCACCTGCTCGCCGCAGAACGCATTCTGAGGGAGTCTAATTAAAAAAAATTCAACCCCACCCTTTGCCGTGCATTGCAAGTTTAGCGGTTACGTTAACCCCACCACCCCCTGTACAAATTCCTGGTACACGCCCAGATGCGCAACCCCTGCACGCATTTCTTATCAGAAAAGGCTGTGGGTCATTTGACTGCGCACCTAGCGCATTCCTACCGCCGTTCTGCGTTCTTTGGCCATGGTGCACGGCTTATATTCAGGCGAGGCTGGGACACAAAATGATAATTTTACTGAACAGTCACAAAATTCGAATTAATGTCCTATATCTCGCCTACTGCCAATTCACGTGATATATGTATATTAGTGTAGTTGTGTGTAGTGTGGTGTGTCGTGTGTGTGTGTTGTGTGTGTGTTGGTGTGCTGTGTGGGAAGGATGTTTGTAATGTGTGTGTGCGTGTGTGCGTGCGTGTGCGTGCGTGCGCGCGCGTGTGTGCCTGCGTGTGTGCGTGCGTGTGTGTGTGTGTGCGCGCGCGTGTGTGTGTGTGTGTGTGTGTGTGTGTGTGTGTGCGTGTGTGTGGTGTGTAATCATTTTTAATTAATTTCTCTTTCTCTCTCTATTGAATAAAATAACCGACACCGTACGTCATATATATCATATCATACTTGGAATAAAATATATATATTACTCGTAGCCTTCCAGCCTGTGTCCAATCATTGTGTCGCTTCATGAACAAAGCAGTTACTAAAACAGTACTAACGCGTACTGTTCTGCATTGTACACGTATACGTCTGGGAAACGCGTTAATCGTTAGTTATGTTGGTTTTAGACAAATATTACGCAACTCTACTGATAAAATTATTATGTAGCCATGTTGGAATTGGAGCCGATGGAATAGCAAGCAAAATGCATGACATGTCGGTGCGAAAGGTTTCGTGTGAAGTCTACTTTCATTATATTATCACTTAGTACGAGTAAAAATGTTGCGTACGCGCCGAAACGTTCTAGGTGTTTTAGATTGGTTGTTGTATCATGTTCCTTCACGTCTGCTGCATTGGGACGCCATATACTGGCAAATACACCAATTCTGCTAACCTCGAGGTTGAGCGTAAACCGAGTAGTAGTGTGCATAAAAGCACGTGTCTGATACAAGTAAATTTAATACAGCTCCGTGGCATAGACCGGCTCCCTATCTTTTCGCATCGTTCTAGATCTATTACCTCATTTTAACGGAGTATAGAGACAAGTGCTACACCACCGGGCGCATTTGTCACACAAATATGTGAAAAATCCAACCCAGCTCTACTCTCGTAAATTTCAACAACACACGGCAATTGCATTCGCGACATCTATGAATAATTAACAATTAATATGACTAATTAAAGTCATATGGAGGGAGCGTGAGCATTCGCCCACGACTGAAATCGTGTGATATGCTATACGTGCTACTGAATTTCTATGACATATATAAATGAACACGTCGGTGTTAGAAATTATCCGTTGTTTCAATGTTAACTATGTGTAAATGCTTACAAGCATATATTTTAAAATTAACAAAACATCAACTGGTAACTATATCATGAGTTTTCTCTTTGATTTACAGCTAACGAATATAAATTCGATTTGCCTCGTTTCTCGCATCTCTCTATCTCAATTATTTGCGCCCTCTGTCAATACAATTTTCATCCCAACTCACGTCCTCGTTTTCATTGCTGTATCCCTCGCTACTTCCCTCTGTATCCTTCATACTCGATGACAAACATCAAAATTACAAATAATAACAGTGTATACGTTGTTTTATTAGATCAGTGTTCAAACATATTATAAGGTTATTCACAAATGGTATTAGTTACATTTTAGACACAAGTTAATGATTGAATGAGTAGGACATATATCAATAAATACGCCTGTGTTCGAAATTATTATAAGCCGTTATTTAAATGTTAATTATGTGTAAATGTCTACACACATATATTTTGATATTAATAAAACATCAACATTTTGTGCATTTCTCGCATCTCGCTATCTCACTTGCTCTGCCTCTCTCCTTCCTCGCCCACTCTGTCAGTAGAATTATCATTCCAATACACGTCCTCGTTTTTATTGTTTTAATCCTCCCTACTTCCCTCTGTATCCTTCATATATCATACTCGATGACAAACATCAAAATTGCAAGTAATAATACAGGCTATACGTTGTTTTATTAGAACATTGTTCAAACATATGGTTATTCAAAAATGGTATTAGTTACATTTTAGACAAAGGTTACACATTTGTTTAATGCTCACACATTGGGTACTCATTAAAAACACATTAAAAGCACGATGATGTCACTGTAACTTAATCGGTTTCAGAGCATTCACAAGCAATGTGTAGTTCAGCCTCCACCCTGGCAGAAGCTGTGGCAGTTGAGTTGTATTCGTTGGGATTCCACACTGCCCCAGATCGATGTGTGCGGTGCGCTCGCGTGTTCACAGAGCCAAGCTGCTCTTACATGTGGGTCTCAAGGTTCGAGATGTACTTTCTTCTTACATCTCATGTGCGATCATAGGGTGTCTTCAGAGCGAAAGCGAAACTTTTAATGTTAGATTTGAATGATTGTTCCCTTCGTGTGGATTCTCATGTGTGTTTTCACATGACACAGACAGGAGAAGGCAGCATCACACAGATCACACTTATATGGTTTCTATCCAGTGTGAGTTCTCATGTGTCTCTTCACAGCACACGAATGCGAGAAGGCAGCATCACACAGATCGCACTTATATGGTTTCTCTCCCGTGTGAGTTCTCATGTGTGTCTTCAGGTGACCCGAACCTGAGAAGGCAGCATCACACAGATCGCACTTATATGGTTTCTCTCCCGTGTGAGTTCTCATGTGTATCTTCACATGACCTGATTGTGAGAATGCAGCTTCACACAGATCACACTTATACGGTTTCTCTCCCGTGTGCGTTCTCACGTGTTTCTTCATATTACCCAGACATGAGAAGGCAGCTTCACACAGATCGCACTTATACGGTTTCTCTCCCGTGTGAGTTCTCATGTGTTTCTTCACACCACATGATTGTGTGAAGACGGCATCACACAGATCGCACTTATACGGTTTCTCTCCCGTGTGAGTTCTCATGTGTGTCTTCACAGCACCCGATCCTGTGAAGGTAGCATCACACAGATCGCACTTATACGGTTTCTCTCCCGTGTG
>NW_014579394.1:4610-7908 GCF_000485595.1 Priapulus caudatus
TATTCACAAATGGTACTAGTTACATTTTAGACAAAAGTTACACATTTCTTTAATGCTCACACATTGGGTACTCATTAAAAACACAATCATGTCACTGTAACTTAAGCGGTTTCAGAGCTTTCACAAGCAATTCGTAGTTCAGCCTCCACCCTGGCAGAAGCTGTATTCGTTGAGTTGTATTCGTTGGGATTCCACACTGCCCCAGATCGATGTGTGCGGTGCACTCGCGTGTTCACAGAGCCAAGCTGCTCTTACATGTGGGTCTCAAGGTTCGATATGTACTTTCATGTGCGATCATAGGGTGTCTTCAGAGCGAAAGCGTAACTTTTAATGTTACATTTGAATATTGTTTCCTTCATGTGGATTCTCATGTGTGTTTTCACATGACTCATACAGGACAAGGCAGCATCACACACACTTATATGATTTCTATCCCGTGTGCGTTCTCATGTGTCTCTTCACATGACTCGAGTTTGAGAAGGCAGCATCACACAGATCGCACTTATACGGTTTCTCTCCCTTGTGCGTTCTCATGTGTCTCTTCATATTACTCAGAATGGAGAATGCGGCTTCACACAGATCGCACTTATACGGTTTCTCTCGAGTGTGAGTTCTCATGTGTATCTTCACAGCCCCTATCGTCGAGAAGGCAGCATCACACAGAACACACATGAGAACTCACACTGGAGAGAAACCGTATAAGTGCGATTTTCACATGACTCGTATTTGAGAAGGTAGCATCACACAGATCGCACTTATATGGTTTTTCTCCCGTGTGAGTTCTCATGTGTGTCTTCATATTACCCAGAGTGGAGAATGCGGCTTCACACACCTCGCACTTATACGGTTTCTCTCCAGTGTGTGTTCTCATGTGTATCTTTACACTACTCAGATTGGAGAAGACAGTATCACACAGTTTGCATTCATATGGTTTTCCCCGGGAATTAATTCTCACGTATTCCATCGTGCTTCAGGGAAAGCTGCCACGTCCTGGTCACAGACGTCAAGTATCTACCTTGTCCGGGGCTCAAATGACATCCTCGTATTTTGCTTCGGAGACGGCCTTGTTACACTAACACTCGTAGAATTAACGTCCTATCTAGGTTCTCCTCAAAATTGCTAAAGAAAATACAAATAACTCTGTATTGAAAGCCGCGTTACAGGGGTAAAAATTTACTTTTGAACGCAGGAGTCCAACGGACCCCTACCCTCAAAAATAAGGAGTCCGCAGTCTGGGGTTCAAAATTAAAGATATTAAAAATAACGCATGTGCTTATTTTTAAGATTCATGTGGGTGCATGTTTGCCAAATTTGGACATTTGCTGAAAAAATACGGTAATTCCACGAAACCGTGCTCTGGAACAAACTAGTTAATATGGCAGAATTTTCAGGGAGTCACACAGACTCCTGAGTATGTCCAATCAGGGAGTCTGACAGTAAATCATGGAGTATTTAACTCAGATCTCCCGTTAATTTGGCACCCTGAAGTTAACATATGTTTGTAACGTGTTATATAATATACAATTTAGATATAAGGCAAAGATATAGAAGTACACAACAAAATGTGTTCAACAAACAGATCATATATTCGCCAGTCTCTAACCAAAACACCACAGAGCCACGTACGTACGTACACACGTAATAGTTCCACCCTTGTAATAAATTATTCATCTTTGTCATTACATATCCAGTCGCAAACACTTGACATGCCACCCTTTCATTAGAATTGTCTGAAGTTTGATACTATAGAATTATATAGTTTTAGAGCAAGACAATCTGTATGCATACACAAGTACATATAAACAATACCTTTTTAAGTCTGTTTCCCCCTTCAAGATCGTTTTGCGTAAGTTCCTTGGAGTCAGTGTGTCCGCAAGCAGCAATGTAGGAGCCCAGTCAGTATGTGAGCGGTCATACAGGTAAGTTGGTTTACCTACAAGAAAAAAACATAAATCTTTGTTTATTATTACTACAGCGACTCCCCGACTTACGAACAGGTTCGGTTCCGAGCGCTCGTTCGTAAGTCAAACATATGTACGTACGTATACAGTATTGTACAGTAGTGTAGTATACTGTATATGAACGTGTGAACATCGAATAACCTAGAAGTGTACATAGTGTAAACATATATATGTAAACACAGGAGTTGGCGAGTCAAAATCAGGGGGCGATTGTGTCTTTTTATTCACCAATATTGACATTACACACTAATGAATTTCAGAGCAAATTGTTCGTATCATCGAAAGTTCGTAACTCAAATGTTCGTAAGTCGGGGAGTCTCTGTATACTAAATTCTTTAATGATGGGCCATTTTCTTTTCTATGCACAGGCGTGTTTTTATTCCATCAAATGCAGCATTTCCATTGACATTAATTTTGTGATCACCCATCAGACAGTCATGTGTCAGCCAATAGAGGGTTCCGCGTCTTGCACTAAAAATAGCAATATTACCTACAATCCCGTGCCGCCGGCCATATCGGTTCCAAAAAGAGCGAACACGTGTTGCATGTAATCTGCCGATCTGCACAATCAACCGATTTTACATTGGCTATAGTGTTATTATTGCAATAGATATTAGCAGTAAGTGGATCCCGATTTTGCAGACAGGTCAGTTTGGTTTTGGTGTGCTAGAATTCGAGATGATTGTGCCAACCCGGTTAATGGGCGCCGGTTTTATAGGGTGTTGCAGGCAGGTATTCAGCGTGGGTTGTGTTAATTGCTAGTTCGATGAGAGGCCCGGTTTTGCAAGCAGGTTTACCATCGTGGGTTTTAGGTTCGATGATGCTGCCACACAGTCGGCAGATTCGTAGATTGAGCAGATCAGAAGATTGCACGCAACACATATGTTCATAGACTAGAGTTTGTTTACATCGTGAGAGAAATTTCACCAATTTTACTGCATCTACTCTAGCTATCAAACGCAGCTTTTTATAATAGCTAGTGTATGCACGTTTGTCGACTGTCTGTAGTGTACGTAGTATGGATAAGTACTTTGATTCGTTAGACAACGTAGCCAAAGCACGCTATCTCGAGAAAATTGCGTGCATTGGAAATCGAGACCCGTACCAAATAGACAATGCCGAATGGAGTGAGGACCTTGGATCTCGTGAACTACTTAACATTCCAGCCGAGTCCATTTTATACTCTCAAGGACTTTCAGAACTAAAAAAGCCTGGATGCTTACGATCGACGGTTCTGCGGTTGGGTTAGTGGTGTATCAGCTAGTCTACATCTATCATGTGAACAGTGAGAGTCCCATCTACGTTATCCGAGCACGTGTTATGCACTCCCAGTCTCT
>NW_014579394.1:8416-10686 GCF_000485595.1 Priapulus caudatus
GCACACACGCGCTCACGCACACACGCGCTCACGCACACACGCGCTCACGCACACACGCGCTCACGCACACACGTCGCACACGCACACACGCGTTCACGCACACACGTCGCATACACACGCTCACGCACACACGCGCTTACGCACACACGCGCTCACGCACACACACGCATACACGCACACACGCACACATGTCGCACACACAGCGCATACACGCGCTCACACGCTCACGCACACACGCGCTTACGCACACACGCGCTCACGCACACACACGCATACACGCACACACGCACACATGTCGCACACACAGCGCATACACGCGCTCACGCACACACGCACACACGCGCTTACGCACACACGCGCTCACGCACACACACGCATACACGCACACACGCACACATGCCGCACACACACAGCGCATACACGCGCTCACGCACACACGCACACACGCGCTTACGCACACACGCGCTCACGCACACACGTCGCACACACGCGCTCACGCACACACGTCGCACACACGCGCTCACGCACACACGTCGCACACACGCGCTCACGCATACACGCGCTCACGCACACACGCACACATGTCGCACACACAGCGCATACACGCGCTCACGCACACACGTCGCACACGCACACATATCGCACATACGCGCTCACGCACACACGTCGCACACGCACACACGTGCTCACGCACACACGTCGCACACACGCGCTCACGCACACACGTCTACGGCTACGGGTACCAGTCTAGCTTGCTGGCTAGCTTGCACGTGAACTCGAAAAAAAACGGAAAACGCGGAAACAATTCTGGGATCGGGAAAAAAGCGGAAATCCGTGGAAACGCGGGAAATTTTCATGCCTGCATGTTGCCTCGGTGCTATTATATGTAGAGTATGCTGCACGTGCAAGAGAAATCACCACCCCCACTCAAACAGCTGCCTACTGGATGCCGGCGATATATGTATATAAGTGTACCTGTGTGTTGCAGAGGAGCATTTGACCGGCATTTACAGGTAATTATCGGCAATACTAGGCGAAAGAGAGTAGATAAACATGAAGACATAAGACATTAAGACATTCAAGTAAAACACGCATGCGATGTGGTTGCGATGTAAATACCTCGCTATGAGAGCGTTTAAACTGATTAGTTGTGCAATTTATACAATCAGACCGTTTGTTCTATGTCGATAGCTACTGTCAAGCGATCGATTGGTAGACTGGTTCGTGGCTCCATTGTTTAAAAAAATGTTTGTACTGTCATAGGGTCTAGCGTGCTTAGAGCGTGCAGAGCGTGCTAGCGTCTACTTGTACTAGCGCATCTATTAAACAGGGAAAACTTGTTGATGGCAATGAGTATATACATATATAGCTCTTTAGATCTTGGTTGAGAGAAGCTGCTGCCGGGGACTATAGTAAAATCGATGGGAGGATGGGAAATTGGGACAGTGAGGGACGAGGAAAATAACTGTACCCTTGTAATAAATTATTCATCTTTGTAATAAAATATATATCCAGTCGCAAACACTTGACATGCCACCCTTTTATTGGAATTGTCTGAAGTTTGATACTATGGAATTATATAGTTTTAGAGCAAGACAATCTGTATACATACACAAGTACATATAAACAATTTACCTATTTAAGTCTGCTTCCCCCTTCAAGATCTTTTTACGTGAGTTCCTTGGAGTCAGTGTGTCTGCAAGCAGCAATGTAAGAGCCCAGTCACTATGTGAGCAGTCATACAGGTCACCAGCTGGTTTACCTACAAGAAAAAACATAAAAATCTTTGTTTATTATTACTACAGAGACACCCCGACTTACGAACAGGTTCGGTTCCGAGCGGTCGTTCGTAAGTGAAACATATGTACGTACGTATACAGTATTGTACAGTAGTGTAGTATACAGGGTAAGATACTAACCATTTTAGTTCATTAGTCCACAGGACTAGTAAAAGAAATGAAAGTGTCAATGACACTGTAGCTCACCACAAAAAAACACAAATGAGTGAGTGAGAAGCAGTCAGTTTTAATTGAGCAACCATCGACGTACATTATAGAAACGAAGAATATATATGGGAGAACTCCCAATATATATATATATATACTCTTGATACTCTTTGTGACGGTAGATGGCGCTATACCCACTTTGATGTTTCTTAGCGATGGTGTTTGAAATAAATAGGTTATGCTGCGTTCCGACATGTTTTGTAAAACTTTACTCTAATATAGACGTTTTATCGGCAGGGTTGAGAGAAATACGCAATTTGTGCG
>NW_014579394.1:10711-21105 GCF_000485595.1 Priapulus caudatus
ATGTGGTTGCCGATGGTAAATACGCTCGCTCATGAGCGAGCGTTTAAACTGATTAGTTGCTGCAACTTTATACATCAGACCGTTTGTTCTATGTCCGATAGCTACTGTTCCAACAAAAACAAAAAAAGATGCGCTCGATTGCGTAGACTGGTTCGTGGCTCCATTGTTAAAAAAATGTTTGTTTACTGTCATAGGGGTCTAAGCGTGCTTGGCGTGCAGAGGTGCTAGCGTATCTACCTTGGTACTAGCGCTCTATTAAACAGGGAAACTTGTGAGCACAGGATATACATATATAGCTCTTTAGATCTTGGTTGAGAGAAAGCTGCTGCGGGGCTATGAGGTAAATCTGATCGGGAGCATGGGAAAGTTGGCGACAGTGAGGGACGAGAGAAACCTAACCCTGTACCCCTTGTAATAAATTATTCATCTTCTGCTAACTTAGAAATATATATCCCAGTGCGCAAACACGTGACATGCCACCCTTTCTATGGGAAGTTTGTCTGAAGTTTGTACTATGGAATTACTTATAGTTTAGAGCCAAGACAATCTGCTATACAGTACACAAGTAAGCATATAAACAATCCGTTACCTATTTACGTCTGGCCTCCCCCTTCAGCATCTCTTTTACGTGAGTTCGCTTGAGTCAAGTGTGGTCGTGCAAGCAGCAATGTAAGGAGCCCAGTCACATATGTGAGGCGAAGTCATAACAGGCCCAGTGGTTCTACCTACAAGAAAACATAAATCTGTTGTTCTTTATTTACTACAGGAGACACCCACCGACCTTACGACAGGTTCGGTCGCGAGCGGCGTTCGTAAGTGCAACATATGTACGTTACGTATACACGTATTTACCAGTGATGTAGTATACAGGGTAAGATACTACCCCATTTTAGCTTGATTAGTCCACAGGAACTAGTAAAAGACATAGAACAGCAGTCGTCAATGACACTGTAGCTCACCACGAGAAAAGAAAACACCAATGGAAGTGAGTGGAAAGCATCCGTTTTATTGCAGCAAACATCGAGCTACATCTATAGAAACGAGAATTATAGTATTGGGAGAACTCCCAATTATATTCTATTACTAGCAGGCGCGACCCGGCGATGCCCAGGGATTTTTTGAGGGTTACTAGCTTTTCTGCTATTTCATGCCGTTTGTGGCTATTGCTTGCGTTTCGGCATTTCATGCGGATTGCCTGATTTTGAGCCTGACTATAGTCTGAGCGCTGTCTTGCCTGTTCTAGGATTCGTCTTGACTTTTCTGCTGCAGTGTATTTAGTCTAGGAGCGCCTAGCGATTGCTGTTATTTGTTAACTTTTCTGCTGGTAGTATTTATGTTTCGGGGAATCTGGGACCAACTCCTATTGACAACCCAGGTTTAAAAACCCTACCCTAACCCTAACCAAAACTCACGACATGGGTGTTGTAAACGTACTTATGACGAATCTGTTGTTTGTTTTTTTGCCCCTTAATTTGGTGCTGGGCCGTTTTTTGATCGCAAATTGTTTTTGGGCTCTAAAATGGTCCGTCGCCACAGCATGGTGATTGAGAAGGTACTCGACGGGGTGACCTTTAGCTGGTCTCAACAAGACGGACAGAGAGATAGAGTCCGGCGATTTATTTGAGAGTAATACGAACCAAAATCGAGAAATACGATGTCGTTACCCGGTGCCTGCCGAAAAAAATAAGCAGCAAGTTGAGCTTTATACCTTTCAGCAGGGCTCATGTTACGAGCGCTTTTGTCTCTCCCTTCGACAGCAAAATTTGTTTATAGAATAACAAAAAATAGTCGACAAGTACAGCTAGAACAATAGCGGTCAAGATGCAAATTCAACATGCACAGCCTGGGATGAGCACTGTGAACGGCATCATAAGCGCCACCTCGCGGACATTTTTAGAACATAATAATAATTTTAATTGAATTTTAAACTTTTTTATTCTTGTGTTTTTTTTTTTTTTGACTTGCCTTTAGGCCATCGCCCGACATGCTGATTAAGCAATATATCAGGTGTTTGGGGGTGGCTCTGTACGGGGGAGGAAAAGGATAGTCAGAAAGACAGACACAAACCAGGCTCGCCCTTTATAGAAGAGATTTTACTCGTTGATAGCTCTTTGTGACGGTACGATGGCGTGATACCCCTTGATGTTTCCTTAGCGATGGTGCGTCTTTGAAATAAATAGGATTATGCCTGCGTTCCGACATGTTTCTGTAAAACTTTACTTCTTCTAATATAGACGTTCTATCGGCAGGGTGGAGAGGAAATACCAATTTTGCATTAAAGATATTGTCAATGAGATCTTGTAAAACGAACCAGATGAGTGTGACACCACAGACTGTTATCTGCGTGTCTATATAATATGCTATATAATTGCCAAAACCTACCTAATTTGCATAATTTTTTTTTAAATATCAAAACCCCTGTAATACGTTTTGGGGCCAGCCCTTATTCATTCACATAACAAAAATGAGTAAAATCCGTTGAACCTGAACTGACTAATGGCAATTTCCATTTTTGCCAGAAAATTGGCGTGGCTCGAAAGTACGTCGACTGGCATGCTCCAAAATATGACGTTCAAACCTCTCCCATAGCAGTAACAACTATACCCAATTTCAAACATGTGGGTCAAACGGTTCCTGAGTTATCTTTGACCGTAGCCAAATGTTGACGGAAGGACGGACGGACGTACGACAGACGACGACCCATGGCAATAGCTCATCTTGATGATGTCAAGGTAAGCTAAAAATGTACTAGTCCTTCCAAGATTCTACTAGTCCTGCCGAAGGACTCTTACTAGGCGCAGAGCGACGAGCATTGTGGTTTGCCAGGAGGTAAGTGGGGTAGGAGGGTGGAGCCCCCTTTCTGCTAGGGAATACAGGGGGTCTCGCCCACGGTACAAGGGGTATCCCCCAGAAAGGTTTTGTAAAATACTTTCAATTGTATAAAATATACGTAACTTTGATATGGATCATAAGATAAAAAATTAAATTAAGTTAAATTTTAATTCAAAAATAAAATTTCGGCCTCCTTTGATGAGGAATCTGTGTATCCGTCACTTATCACAGCAAGGAATTTGGCCTCATTTATAGCTCCAAACTGTTCCCGGTGCCTTTTATCGGTTATCGCCGTAATGAACTTCTGGCAGGCCTTGTCGGTGAGGTAAGTGCTGCCGACATCTAACCCCTTGGCCTTGTCAAGCTAGCACAGCTTGACGTAATCGGTGTAGGGCCTGCCGTTTTTTCCAATAGCATACATGTGCATTTCTAATTAGGATATCCAGTTTTGCTATTGTGACCTTGTTCATTCAAGTTAGTGTTTTTGCCCCAACTGTTTCGTGAACAGGCATGGTCCTTGCATTTCTTTTTGCAATGATCTTTCTGTGCCCCTCGGAAGCATCATGCACTTTAACAGTTTCCAAATGATAGTTTGTAGTGCCGGTGAAAAAACTACCAGACATACAGCCTGCACCACAGGTCATACCCTTGCCATTGGCCGGTTCATACTCTAGCCACGGGTATGATGATTTCCACGCTGGCTGGAACGTATGCATCCTTTTGGTCTTATCATAGACCACGATGGCCATCTAATTTCTCCTCCTGCGACCATAGTTTGGGAGGTGGAGGACGAGCTCCGTCCAAATATTTTCACATAACAACCTTGATGTTAGTATTGGATAAGGATGTACCTACTACTACAGGGTTTCTTATACATAAGAGGCACAATGGCACACCGCCGTTGTCAAATTTAACATCGCCGTTGTGAAAATGTTCCTGTATTTACTGATAAGTATATCTCGTACAGGGTTCTCCCCAGGATGAAATTAAAACAGGGGGAGGAGGGAGTGGGGAGAAGAGGAGGGGGAGGGCTTAGTGTGGTTTCGTGTGTGTTTGTGGCTGTGTGTGTGTGTGCATAGTGCATACAGCGTGTCCTTATGTGTGTGCCGTATGGGGGGGGGTCAAAACCCATTCTGGACGACCGGTAATATTGTATATATATATATATATATACAAAATATATGCCTCCATTACACTGACAAGCAGGAAATATTGTTGGAATACTTAATCCATATTGCAATGCTTTTGCCATCTAAATGCATTTGAATGAAGGTGCCATAATTCATTAATAATTTCATTTTCCTTCAGCTTTTTCATTTTTACCCGATTCTCGGATCATCTTCAAAGTATCGATGAGAGTGCGTTTATGATAAGCAAAAGACGCAATCGTTTTGGTGTGAGGCGGAAATCATCTTCGCCATTGGTATACACATTTTGTTAGTGAATTTATTGTTAGTAAACCATGTAACGTGCTGTTTTACCTATTGTATGGAAATTGACACACCGGCGATATAACATGTTCTATATTATATATATATATATAATATATATATATATGTATAGATGTCATATGTATATATTGGTCTGTGTGGCCAAATTTCTGAAGAATCGCGTTAAAAACTGCAGATAGTAACAGGTTCTTAGAATATTCGACAAAAAAATGTTTATAACCATGCATCAGATGACTCGCCCACCTCAATTTAACCGATTGCAGCGTCTTCGCTTTACGATATACGCACCTTCATGCCGAAATTGAAGATTGATCCGAGAGAACTAACGGCCGGTAGAGCGCTCACAAGGAAATCTCTGCGGCGGCGGCGACGAGGCAAATCCATAGTATCCCCCCGAAACAATAAATACGAAATCTACTTACTACAAAGTCTCAATTGTTTCTATACTCTCTTTCACCTATTGTTTGCGACAATTCCTGTAAATCTGTCGTCCAAAAATGCTCATCTATAACAAACACTGGCTGCACAAGCGCCATTCCTGCCGCCTGCACAACGAATACTTCAATTATATAGCAGGAGGAAAGCGTGGCTGCCAAAATTCGCTGCGCTCGCTTGAATTTCACAACGAATTACAACACAAATATTCAACCATTCTACTCCATCTTTGTTTCTATTTCCAAGAACAGTGTTTACTTTATTGTATAACAAGTGCCGTCCACAGCGACAGCGCTCATCTAACGTCTACTGCGGTGACTCGTGTGGTGGGAGTGGTGGATTCTAGTAAACCCTGTTAGTCCAAATGTGTTCACATACACGCCGAAACAGTGGAATGCACAGGGATGGTACCAGGAACCTCCCAAAGAATGTTCGTTGGGATCGCATATGAAATTTGCCACGAGATGGCGCGTACGTTTAAGTGTCTTCAGATTAAAGATGGAAGCTCCCATCATATGTTAGTAGCAACAACTATCTGCAAGACAGAATAGGTAAGCAATCATCCATTTACCCTACGCAAGCTACAGGCTGCGCAATAGAGAGCTGCACCTGTAACAATTTATGCAGGCAAAAACTTCCCAGTTACACCAACACATGCACTGGCAGTAGCACTGGCAGGGCATACGTTAATGTAAACATACTGACAGTACAGAATGCCATATAATTTATACGATTTAAGGAGCATAAACCTTCTTTAACCAAATTTAGCTTTTGAAATTTCACTGTGACATTGTAGCCTCAACATTCCAGGCATGTATAGATTCTACTAGCAAACCCGGCAGTCAAATCTTTCTAACAGACAGTCAACAAATCCATGTTAAACCTCCTCTGCAGGGCTCAAAAGTTATCTGACAATTACTCTTCGCATGTCAGCAGAAAGTAGATTTCATGGTCCTTTCAATAATGCCATAAAAATGCCTAGGTCACCGCTGAAACAAAAAATTTTCAATTGCTCCTCAGACCATGTCCTCAGAAAGTGTTGAAAATCTGCCTTGCCCATTGACCTTTGACCTGTGACCTCCAATTTCGGCACAAGATGGCTTTTCTACCATGATGCTAGTACACCGACTATCCACGAGCCTAGGTCGAGCCGTTTAGATTTGTGCCGCAATTCTGCATTTCCTCCCTATACTTTAAGTTAAGGAGTGAATGTTCCCTTCTTTTACACCTCTTGACCTTTGACCTTTGACCCCCAGCTTCGACATCCCAACTCGTTTTGACGATCCCCCCCCCACAACCGAATATCGTGACCGTACGTCGAGCGGTTAAGATTTTGCCCAACTGTTGACGGGAACGGACGACCGCGACGACAGACGACGACAGACGGAACGGACGGCACGACGATCAACGATTCTACAAGCGCATCTGACTATGTCAGATGAGCTAAAAACATACTGTCGTGTTCGTAACCGAGCTGTGTCACGCGAAATCACACAAAGACTGACGAAATTCTCGCGTTCGCTCCCGTTGCGCAGTTTATGTTCTTGAAATAGAAACAAAGATGGAGTAGAATGGTTGAATATTTGCGTTGTATTCGTGTGAAATCAAGCGAGTGTCAAGCGAATTTTGGAAGCACGCTTTCCCCATGGCTCAAATTAAGCGACGAGAAGGGCAAGGCAATTTTTGTAGGGCATGTGAGAAATCGCCTTGAATTTTCTCTGAAATGGAAGGGCACAGAGGCAATTTTAAAAGGCACCAAGGCAACTCTCAAAATTTGAGAAGAGCACCAAGGCACTTTTGTAAAATAAAGGAAAACATAACAAATTAGTACATCAACATCGTCTTGCTTTTAATGTACAAAGCAATATGCACCCATGTAAGCTTACACCATAACACCGACCCCTGTACCCCCCTCTGCTAATGGAAGTACAGTAACAATAAATTTTACATGCCTGCTATCAGGAGCAAATAATTATCTGATGCTGTTATTATTCCCTCCTGCGACTATCGGTTTTAAGCTCATCATTGCAACTCCAGCACGCACGCGCAATTGCCGTTGGTGCCGTCGGTTAATTCGAGCGCTGGCTTTCTATATTCTCGCTGGCTATATATTTAAGTGTCAGTGTGCAGCGTTTGTTATAGATGAGCATTTGGATGATATTTACAGGAAATTGTCGGCAATAATAGGTGAAAGAGAGTATAGAAACATGAATACTTTGGTAGTAAATAAATTTCGTATTTATTTAGCATTATATTTTAGGCCGTGGCTGCTCGACCGGCACGGACGAGTAGCCTCCAGGCTACTCGACGGACGCGTCTATTTTTTCCGTACGCAAATGCGCAAGGGTTCCTCTGATTGGCTGCTTTGATTTGCTTTGACGCGATAAACCTTCAAAACAAGAGAACAAACGCCCATTTGTAAATATTTGTTTTAGTTCATCATCAGGCGATTATAAGTAAGTTTAAAACACACATTTTACTCATTAATATAGAATATAATATCACTATAATTACAATTCTTTGTGTAACTGTGTTATTTTCATCTTAACCTTAAGTTATGAGAGGGTTTGAGCTCTCGTAATATGTCTCGTAACACTTATACATACGTAGGTATACGTACTCGTACGAGTAGCCCTTCGCATTGTCACAGGAGTAAGATAGCTCCGCGGCCTATAGTACTAGAGCTAGAGTAAAGATAGATACAATAACGTAACCCAACAACAATGTAACCTTATTCTATATGTGTTTTGATTAACTGATCATTATTTTTTACCCTCTTCATTAATTCAAGTGAAACAAATTCATATATGTTGGTGACATTATAGCCTCAAAACTATATGCATACTTTTCATACAAATTATTTCATCTAACTGATGTATTAATGTAGACCAATGTACATGTAGGCCTACAGTGTTTCAAAAACGTATTATTCAACAGTTATCAATATTCTCTCAATATCTATGGATTACTATTTCAGCAAAATCTGTCCATACCAAATTGGCCTTTCAGTTCTCTAATAAATGTGAAGTAGATCTGCACCATAATTAATGTTAATTAGAACAAGCTAGGTGATAAAAAACAAACAAACAATACCGCCCATTAGAAATAGGTTGTATTATTCATCTTTCATCTGAAGGTGTTGATTCATATGCTTCCCAAGTAATAAAGTCATTTTTACAACCAATGCTTTCATGTACTTTCTTTAAGAAACAGGGTAGCAATACATTACAGCAGACAATTAGTTTTGTATGTACAATATGATTAGAGTTTAAAATAAAACTGTCACCAGTCTTTAAAAAAAATTTTTTTACATACATGTATTTTTGGACTTAATTAAAGCCAATGGATAGTTTTGGTACGTGGAAAAAACCCAAATTGAATTATTCTTTGTTATAGAGTCATAATCTATATATTCTGTATGAATTAATAATGCCCTGAGTATTATGTTTGCTTAGAAATGCTCAAATTTTCAAGAAATAACAAAATTATCAAAATGTTTGGGTCACGCTGAACACTGCCATTTGTAATGTACATAGGGATGTTTTGCTACTGGGTATTATAACATTACAACAGGTCATTCAAAATAATTGCAGGTGGCTTCTGATGGTATGGTGCATTTTATGAAGGTTGAGAAAAGAGTTTGTTGAATCCGCCAAAACTATCTTGTGACTTTAATTAAATTATTTATACTCCTGAGTTTTTTTTCTCAATGTATGTACCAAAAAGTAGATTATTTGATATTAGGTTCTATTATAAGAAATACAACAATATAATATATAAGAAATTAAGCACAAAAACTAAAAACACAAAGTACAGCACATATTTTAAAAATAATGCTATCAAATAATATCAAAGTATCTCTGTGTTTATTCTCAATGTATGTACCAAAAATTAGATTATTTGATATTAGGTTCTATTATAAGAAATACAACAATATAATACATAAGAAATTAAGCACAAAAACTAAAAACACAAAGTACAGCACATATTTTAAAAATAATGCTATCAAATAATATCAAAGTATCTCACACCAATTTTCATGAGTGAGGATAAAATGCTTATGCAAGAGCGAACAAGTCATCTGAAAACACATGTGACTCACAGTCCACACAGTCCTCACTGTGTCACACACTGAGTGACACACAGTCCTCATAAAATACATGTAGTTGGTAAAGTTGCTAATTTGATGGCCTCACCTGAGGATCCAATGTAATGATTAATCAATATTTACTATATTTCAAAATATGACATGAACAGGTCACTAGCTGTTACAGCTTTTGTAAATAATAGGAAAATGCATATCAAAAACCTTTACTTTCTGTGCACCGACTTCAGGTTCACTTGCCCTACTGGGCACCAAGGCACTTTACCAAGCATTATTTTTTAAATATGCGCTGTACTTTTGTTTTTTAGTTTTTGTGCTTAATTTCTTATATATTATATTGTTGTATTTCTTATAATAGAACCTAATATCAAATAATCTACTTTTTGGTACATACATTGAGAAAAAAAACTCAGGAGTATAAATAATTTAATTAAAGTCACAAGATAGTTTTGGGATTCAACAAACTCTTTTCAACCTTCATAAAATGCACCATACCATCAGAAGCCACCTGCAATTATTTTGAATGACCTGTTGTAATGTTATAATACCCAGTAGCAAAACATCCCTATGTACATTAAAATGGCAGTGTTCAGCGTGACCCCAAACATTTTGATAATTTTTTATTTCTTGAAAATTTGAGCATTTCGCGAGCAAACAATTAATACTCAGGGCATTATTAATTCATACACAGACTATATAAGATTGACTCTATAACAAAGAATAATTCAATTTGGGTTTTTCCACGCGTACCAAAACTATCCATTGCTTTAATTAAGTCCCACAAAAATACATGTATGTAAAAAAAAATTTTTTTTTAAACGGTTGACAGTTTATTTAAACTCTAATCATATGTACATACAAACTAATTTGTCTGCTGTAATGTATGCTACCCTGTTTCTTAAAGAAAGTACATGAAAGCATTGTTGTAAATGACTTTATTACTTGGGAAGCATATGAAATCAACACCTCAGATGCCAAGATGAATAATACAACTATTTTAATGTGCGTATTGTTTGTTTGTTTTTATCACCTTGTTCTAATTAGCATTAATTATGCATGGTGCAGATCTACTTCACATTTATTAGAGAACTGAAAGACCAATGGTATGGACATTTTGCTGAAATAGTAATCCATAGATATGAGAAATATTGATAACTGTCCTGAAATAATACGTTTTTGAAACACTGTAGGCCTACATGTACATTGGTCTACATTAATTACATCAGTTAGATGAAATAATTTTGTATGAATAGTATATATAGTTTTGAAGGCTATAATGTCACCACATATATGAATTTGTTTCACTTGAATTAATGAAGAGGGTAAAAAATAATGATCAGTTAATCAAAACACATATAGAATAAGGTTACATTGTTGTTGGTTACGTCATTGTATCTATCTTTACTCTAGATAACTCTAGTACTATAGGCCACGGAGCTATCTTTACTCTGTGACAGAGCGAAGGCTACCGTACGAGTACGTATACCTACGTATGTAGTAAGTGTACGAGACGTCTTACGAGAGCTCAAACCCTCTCATAACTAAGATTAAGATGAAATAACACAGTTACA
>NW_014579394.1:21130-28138 GCF_000485595.1 Priapulus caudatus
GGGAGGTGAGAGGGGGAAGGAAACTGGGGGGTCGGGGGCTGGTCAAATCAACTGGCCACGCAAGAACAAGTCCGGCACTGCAGGGCTACAACACACACGGCATCTATTGACTATACTAAACAACAAGAGCGAAAGTGTAGTCGACCGGTCAAGGGAAACTAACGTCAAGGGCAGTGGTGTTTTGGTATGGTCGACAGACCTTGTCCCCAAGATGTCGTAAACCATACCCAGTTTTGGGCTGATCCAGCGCGTATGGGTGAATTAAGGGCCGAGTTACAGCAGCCGGAAGGAAATATGATCAAGGTCAAGGTAAAGGTAACATGGAAGCCGTCGCGGAAGTGACGTGGTTTCCGCGTACCTGTGCCACCTTCACACTTCCGACGACCGTCATGCCATGCGTGCGTGTTTGTGTGGCGCTGTGTGTTGTGTGTTTGTGTGGTGTGTGTCGTGGGTGTGTGCACTGTGCATGCGCGTGTGCTTATGGTGGTGTCGTGCGTTATGGGGGGCGGGCGTCAAACATCTGGACGACGGGTAATATTGTATTAATGATATATCTATATATAGCAAAGATTGCCTCCATTACACTGCACAAGTCAGGAAATATTGTCTGGTACTATCATATCAGTTGCAATGCTGTTGCATCGGTCTACACATGCATCTTGCATGAAAGGTTGCCATAATTTCACTTTAATAATTGTCATTTTCCTTCAGCTTTCTATCAGTTTTGTACCCGATCTCGGATCATCGCTTCAAAGGAGTTTGGCATGAAGGTTCGTTATGATGAAGCCAAAAGACGGCAATCAGTTGGTTTGGTGTGGGCGGAGTGCATCGGTTGCCATGCGGTAAAACATTTTTGAGTGGAATATTGGCTAGAACCTGTTAACTTGTGCTGTTTTACCCTGACTGTCATGGAATTTCGGCAGCACCGGGCCGTATAACATGTCCTTATAGTATTATATTATCCATATATGCTTATATGTATATGTTATGATATTGTCCCTTCCGTGTCTGCAAATTCATGAGAATCGGGGTAAAACCTGGCAGACAGTTAGAGGTTCTAGAATTACTTTCGACAAAAAATGTCCTGTTACCATGGACTCCGATGACTCCGCCACAGCAAAACCGCTGCGGCTCGATCTTCGCTTACGATAACGCAACCCTTCATGCCGGAAATTTGGAAGATGATCCGGAAGAAGGAATACGGCCGGTAGAGCGCTCACAAGAAATGCTCTCCGCGACGGGGGCCGCCCCGGCGGCGACGAGCCAAATCCATAGTATCCCCCGGAAAAACCAATAACAATACGAAAGTTACTTACTACCAGAACAGTTCTTAATGTTTCGTACTCTCTTTCACCTATTGGTTGGCCGACAATTGGGCCTCGCTCTAAATGTCGTCCAAAATGGTGCATCCTATAAGCACACACTGGCTGCACAAGCGCCATTGCTGCCGCTGGCACACTGATAGCCTTCAATATATAGCAGGTAGAAAGCGTGCTGCCCAAAATTCGATGGACGCCATCGGGCTTGATTTCAGCAGCGAATGAAACAACAGATCGATTCAACCATTCCTACTCCATTCGTTTGTTTCTATTTCAAGAACAGCTGTTTACTTGTCCTATAACAAGTGGTCGGCACGCCTCAAGCGGCACTTCATGTGACGTCTACTGCGGTGAATCTGTGGTGTAGTGGTGGAGATTCTAGGTAAACCCTGTTAGTCCCAATGATGGGTGGTTCACATACTCCCCGAAACAGTGGAATGCACAGGGATGTACAGGCAACCTTCTTCACAAGAGACACTGTTCGTTGGATCGTTAGTGGAACACGTTGCGTTGCCACGCACGAGATGGCGCGTAGTTTTAAGTTATCCATCTGTCTTCCAGATTAGAGATGGGAAGCTCCTCATACGTAGTAGCAACAACTATCTGACCAAGACAGATTAGGTAAGCCACTCATCCATTTACGCTACGCAGCATACAGGCTGCGCAGTAGAGACGGCTGACACCTGTGAACCAATTAATGCAGGGCCAAATACACCTCCCCGTATGTGAGTACCACCAACACAGGCATCTGGCAGTAGAGTAACCTACCACCTGGCAGTGGGCGACGTTACAGTGATACACAGACTCTGATAAGAATACAGTAATGCCATTAGAATGATACGGCATTTAATGTGAGCATTAGACTACCTATCTCTAAACTCCCATTTGAGCCTGGTGTGAGATATTTCACTGTGACATTGTTAGCCTCCATCAGTCTCCAGGCAGGGTACTAGGATTCTACTAGGCAAAGCCCGGGCAGCAGGAATGTTCGTTTCTAACAGACTCATCTCAACACAATCCATGTTTAACCCTCTCTTGAGGGTTCAAAAGGTTAGTACTGAACTAATTATTACTTCGCTATAGGTCCAGCAGAAAGTAGCTTCGCACCATGGATCCTTTTCAATTAATGCGCCATATCAAATCACTGTCGCTACGCTGTTCACCGCGAACGCACTCGAGAGAATAAAAAGTTTTTGTTGCAAGTTGCTCTACGTCATGAATCCAAATAGCTCCGTCCTCTCATGGGAATCGGTTCTGAAGAATCTGCGCTGTGGTGCCATTGACTTGTTGGGAGTCAATCCTGTTGTAGCGCGTGGCATGTTCGTACTGTGATGGCTTTTTGTAGCGGACCTACTCATGATGGTTATCTACATCGAAGCTTTCATGAATGGCGCTGAGGGGTCGAACGCCGTTGGTGAGATTGTTTGCTGCAATTCTGTCATTCGCTCCTATTACGTTACAGTTATAGGTAGTGGATAGAATTGATTCCCCCTTCTTGTAGGTGTGCGGTGTGACTCTCCATTTGACGTTTGAGCCGCGGCGGGAGGGCTTCCGGGGACGATGGCCCGAACTGCGTTTTGGACCGATCCCGGCCGCCAGCGGACAATCACCAATAAGATATCATTGAGTCCTGATACGTCCCTCGATGACGGTGTTGCAAGTAATTTTATGGGCGCTCAACTGGTTGAGACGGCCGCTTATTAGTGGTGTACTGATCGCTGCGACGGACGCCGTTAAACGATTCACTTACTAGATGGTCCTCGGGTGACGAGTGCGAGAAGCCGGGTGCAGCGTATCTGTTTGTCTTAATTTTCTTGTCATGCATTACCCTTCCTTATATTGGGAGTCTACAATGTTGGGGGGGGCGGGCGGGTGGGTGCGCGGGGGTGGGCGACGTTTGTTCATCATAATATTGATTATAGTCAGGTCGGTTAGGGGCCATATAGGATGATGGCAGGTAAATTACTGTGTGATGTGACAATAACATGTTTACGGTGAATGAATTCTGATTATTTGATCAATTCTCATCCAGTACGGGCAGCCTTTGTGACGATAAACCTTGTTGATGAAATTCTGTATACCGTCGTGAGTAGTTCTCGTAGTACGCGCTTGTTTCTGTCAACGGCGACTCTGCGGGCCGATTAACATTTAGGTTCGAAGTCGTAGCTCGTAGCCATGCAACATTAGGCGATTAACTTTACGATGTTCTGACAACGGGGGCTCCCTGGCGTTAGGAAAGGCTTCTTCTGACGGCACGATCAGAGCGGATTCTACAAGCTGGCAGTCTGATCGTATAGTGGTAGTAGTCGGCTAAGAATACGATCGATGAACTGTCTCATTGACAGTTTTTGCAAATGCTGTCGACTCGCAGGCTGAACATATTTTTATCTAGAGTTTCCTACTTGGTTTCCGTAAAGGCCTTTTGATTCTCGCTTGAATCACTGCTCATGCTTACTTACGAAAGGTGTTTTTTACGTAACCGAGTATGTATGATCACGATGTTACGCAGAAATCTACGCAAAGAATTGTAATTATAGTGATATTATATTCTATATTAATGAGTAAAATGTGTGTTTTAAACTTACTTATAGTTATAATCGCCTGATGATGAACTAAAACAAATATTTACAAATGGGCGTTTGTTCTCTTGTTTTGAAGGTTTATCGCGTCAGAGCAAATCAAAGCAGCCAATCAGAGGAACCCTTTGCGCATTTGCGGTACGGAAAAAATAGACGCCGACCGGACATGCATTTCTCGCGAGATCTCGCGACACGTACTCGCACCGGAACGCCACATGTGATTGCCGAAAGTATAGGCATCTCTGTTATTGCCAGATGTTCTTTGAAAAACAGAGTTTTCTGTGATTCATATGTCTTGCCTATAATCATAATGGATGTATGAGTATATACATATTAAATAATTGTCTAATAGTAATATCCAAGCCCCAATCAAAAATGCTAGCTATCCATAATCCCTGAATATTACTAAGTTTATTAGTACTACTACTACTAGTACTAGTACTAGTAGTAGTAGTAGTAGTTAGTTACTTCACTTACTGACTTAGTAGAAATTACCTAGGCTAGACTACACTACACAACTGAATACTTAGCTCCAAGAAACGGTCATACATCAAGAGTTCATGTGTATATTGACGTTAGTCACACAGCCTGGTCGTGCTACTGAGTACTGTGCCTCTACACTACTCACTGTGCGACGCGATTGCCAGCGATGAATTTTCTGCAACTGGTTGCAAGTCGCAGCGATGATCGTGTCGTAGGGAACAGTTCGACCTAACTACTCCTGCGCAGCACTACCTACCTACCTACCTAACTACTCCAGTGCTCCTGCGCAACCTAAGCACTCCTACGACTGCTAGAGACGGGTCTGCGACACTCAGCGACTGGAAAATGGACGGTCGCTTCTAGTCGCACGTTCTACTTTTTCGACACGACGTGATTAGTTTCCACCCGTTGCTTGCAGTTTTACCCGACATAAGCTGCTTTGCGATCGCTGCTTTTTCGACAACGAGTCAAAGGGTTATTCCGATTGTGGTAAAAAGAACAGGGATTTAAATGAAATAGCTTAATTTCCAGTTGGAAATATTTTCAGGAATTATCGGCTCTCCTTGGTTGTATTGTGGGCTTGTTATGGAGCTGGCGAATGATGTGATCATGCAAATAGAATTTTCACTTGAAGAGTTAACATTATTATTTCGTACTGGGTATGGCAAATTTATCAGAGCATACATTACACAATACGTATCGTATCATGACCCTAGTATATCTGTACGACCTGAGATAGACCTGAGCAGGGTAATCATTGTTTAATTGTCACTGTATAACTCACTGTACAGAGGATAGCACAGATATTTCTAAATGATGGCATTTAGACAAGGCAATCAGAGCCTGTCAAAAAGAGCAGTAGATAATAAGCGAAATGCACTAGTGAGCCATTGTGAAACCGTTGCGGGCATCTGTGTGGTCATGTTATCACGTAGATAAGTTGCCACCCACATTACAGTGTTACATTCACTGAGAATATACCCCTAGAGCCCAAAACACCTTGACCCAAACACGGAAACTTTGAAGCATTCCAGAATGACGCAATTTACTGTACAGGTGGTCACTCAATCGAATACGATTGTCTCTGTACTGTGCTTCAAATAAAATAACTTTATCCTATGAAAGCCAGCTGACTTGTTCACATTCACGATATGTGGCATTACCATCATTACATATCGTTACCCCTCTAGTAGTAATAGAGAGCTAAGATAATTTTCGGTCATTGTATTCTGTGGTTGACAGTGTACATCACATCAACAAGTGCCGCGGAGCGACAGCGCTCATCTAACGTCTACTGCGGTGACTCTGTGGTGAAGTGGTGGGATTCTAGTAAACCTTATTAGTCCCAAATGTGTTCACATACACGTTGAAACAGTGGAATGCACAGGAATGGTATCAGGAACCTTCTCAAAGGAATGTTCGTTGGGATCGTTATGAAAGTTGCCACGAGATGGCGCGTACGTTTAACACGTTCAACGCGAAACACGAGCATACTCCTTTCGAACCTGCAAAACGCACGGCCGCGAAACACGAGTATACTCGTAACAAACAAACAAAAGATGGCAGGGGTTGTACGCTTAGCAATTCAACAGCGTCACTGTATAAACCCCAGTAGTAGATGACATAATTTATACAATACTTTACTGTTCTTTGGAACGTTATTTTGGGAGTTTTTGGGACTGAGGTAATGTTTTTAGTTCACCTCGCCAAAGGGCGTTTGACCGCCGTGTGTTGTTAAGTTGTGTTGATGTCTGAGAGTTGTGTTTGATTTGATTGATCACGGGTGATTGATTCCGGTGTTGTTTTGATGTCTGAGAGTAAGTTTATATCTATATTATACTAGCCACTAATTATAAATAATTTTATAGCTAGTTAAACCTGCCAAAAACATTTTGTGTAATAGATGACTAAGCGGTAAAAACGCGAAAATCTCAGCACAGGGCGGTAGGTGCATTGTTAACCAGGCAGCGTTGAATGTGTTAAGTGTCTTCATATTAAAGATGGAAGCTCCCATCGTACGTAGTAGCAACAACTATTTGCAAGACAGATTAGGTAAGCACTCATCCATTTACCTACGCAAGCCTACAGGCTGCAATAGAGAGCTGCCACCTGTAACCAAACTACACAGTACCACCACCACATGCACTGGCAGTGGCATACGTTACATGTAACATACTGACAGTACAGAATACCATAGCAGGCTTTCAGATTTGAAAAGTACAGGAGAACTACTAATGACTCCCCTAGGACACCATAGGGGGTCTTTTCACGCTCCATAATCACACCCTTAAGAGGCAGGATGGAGAGCTCCACTAAAAAATCACACCCTTAAGAGGCATGATGGAGAGCTCCACTAAAAAATCACACCCTTAAGAGGCATGATGGAGAGCTCCACTAAATCTCACCCTTAAAAAGGATGATGGAGAGCTCTTTGAGGGCTTTGGAAACTAAAATTTGGCCCAAACGAAAATTGGGATGTCATGTCAATCCACTGATTATCATTCATCTTCACCTTCATTCATTCAATGGCTTCGTCATGATTACATTCTTTTCATCCAACAAGAGCCGCAGAGCGTCTGGGCTCATCTGAGGTCTGTTGCTACGGTTATAAACGTAACATTTAAGTT
>NW_014579394.1:29566-32984 GCF_000485595.1 Priapulus caudatus
TTCCGTAGCATGCTAATGGCTGTCATGATGGGAGGGGCACATGTTCTTAAATTAAGTTTTTACAACGGCAGTTCATTACTATTAGTGTGTAGAGTATACAATTTGGGCATGTGGACATCAATTATCAGCGCCTCCAAGCGGCTGACGGAAACCTAAGCCGAAATGCTTAGGAGGCTGTAGGTTGCTGACTGATGTGGATTTGAGGCGCTGTGATGCCTGTGGGAGGGAGGTTTAGGAGCCAATATCTCAGGCCTTAGAGTATCGTATTGACAAGCGGTTGGTCTTGTTTTAGGTAGCAAAGCAATTCTGCTTAATGCCAGTACCATAAAAATTATTCTAGACTCGCAGGCAAAAGTAGAATAATCATGTCGTGAAATAGCACTATTTTCCCGTTTTTCCGTTGTAGTCTAAACCAACACTCCAGGTATTATTAGCCCATTGATATAATGTAAAGTCCAAAGTTTTCTGCGTTGCAGAATATCCGCGAAAATCGCGGAATTTGCGTGAATCGCGGAAAACGCAGTTTTGAGAAAAAAAACCTCCAAAAATGACAAAAAACGAAATTTAATTAAATATAAACTCTGAAAAAAATAATAATAAGAAAATCTGCTTTAAATTCATCTATAAACTCACTAAGTTAATATTTCACTAGCTCTAGTAACTATAGACCGCGTACAGTTTCCGCAGGCCTGCGGCAACTGTACGCGGTTTATGCCGCTATAGTTACTAGAGCTAATATTTCACCATAATAGCGCACTGCCTAAAAATTACTTCTTTTTTTACGAGAGCTCTTTTTTTGATTTTGTATGAAAAAAAGAGCTCTCGTAATTTTTTTTACGGGAGCTATTTTAGGCTTGGCCAGAGCTACTTTTTCATAGCATGATTTTGTTCACACAGCAAATTTTCATAATGTTGATGCCGCTGCACTTAATAATGTCTCAGAAGCCAGAAATTGTGTCCTAATTATCGTGAAACTGTTTCCCAAACGAAAGTCAAAGATTATGATTTGGCGAAGTCGACGAGTGTCAACAATCATTCATCAATGGTGACAAAAATCACGCGGGCCGGGTTTACATGTTGCTGTATGCATGTTGTGTACAAAGTCTTACTGCATGCACTGATTGTCTCATTCGCACTATTTTTTTCATTCAAATTTCGTCGCAGCAAGGCAGCTTATGTAAGTGCAAAACAATGCAAGGACGGGTGAAACAGAAAAATCTCATTATGTCTAGCCATTCAATAAAAAAAACTTGCTTGCCTGAACAGGCAAGTGCAATTTCAAGCTACCTGCCTGCGGGGCGAATTTTGGTTGCCCCGGGCCATCGGGCAAGCAGGGTTTGTCGAGCCCGGCACCGCATTTCGGCTGAAAATCTAGTGGACAGCAGGACCTGCACAAAAAGTTGGTGGTCCGCTTATTTACTAGCAGTGAGTAACAAAATAGTATATAAAGATAACCATTGCATTAAAACAGCATACATGTAACCGCAATTAGAGTTGGGTCAAATAATGTTTCAATCTCTAGAATGTCGGGGAGCTTTCGTGGGTAAGTTTTACTTTAGTTTTCTCCTCCCAGTCCACGGTACCCCCATGCATAGATCAATGCTGCCGCACATCCGCAAAGTTACAAGTGCCTAGAATCTTTAAGTATATATATACAGTTTACATTGCTTCTAGATATCTAACTGCATAAAAACAGTCCACTTTCTGATTGAAAAGTGATGAATTCAGTTAAACAGCGTTGATTACGTGCATGTCAGGTGTCACTGGTCGTGCCCCAAATCCCCACGATGACCCCTGCGATATTATTGTTATGCAGTCATAAAAACACTGTCAGGAGGACCGGCAGTTTCGTAGAGATGGTGCCCCCGAGCAAAAACTTGGTGGGCTCGAGCCTCTGGGTCAGAACTAATTTCGAACGCAGACGGCGGCACGGGAGCGATTTTTTTTCGTATCTTCCAAAATTTTCGCTCTCGTAATTGTTGTTACCAGAGCGCTTGAAAGCTGCACGGAGCGAAATCGCTCGACGCGCTCCTGTGTAATTGTTTTTTTCGCTGATAACGCATGTAGTAGGCCTATGATCGATCTCCCATCTGCATCATACTCATAGCAATCCGATTTGCATCACCTCATCGGAAATTTCCATGGACAATTCGCGCTACTGCAATGCAGTCAATTTTCACACTTGAATTAACATTTACATCTAAGCTCAACCAACATCAATTCTAACATAATTAGTACTCTCCCGATTCAGTTGCCTCAATGCCAATTTTGGATACTGCAACGTACTACAACAGAAACAGAAACAGAAACAGAAACTTGCGCGGCCCGCTCTAACTCACGGCAGCGTATTTCGCTCGCGATCTCATACGCACGTCTGATCGCTTTCGTTCGAACGAATGTTCGTTTTCCCAATATAAACACATGTATGCTTAGCCTACCGATCGCCGCGAGAATCTCACAGAGCAGCACACAAAAGAACTCTTTATGTTAAAATTTAATGGGGACATCGAGGGGCGCCTACAATGAGGTAAGTAAATAGTTAATAGTATGCTTTAAGTTTTTTTTTGAAAGTCGGAAAATTGCCAAATTTACAACGCGCAGAAACGCGGAATTTATATGTAAAGCGGAAAATTTTGGACTTTAATATAATGTTACTTCATTTTAAAGGCATAATAGGCCCATTGATTATACAAAGTTGACGAATGCTACAGTAACTGACACCTTCTGTAGTTAATAAGTACATTACCTTATAGTCAAACGCGTATTAGTTTGTCCAATATCACTGCTAATTACTAAGAAATGTCTAATTGAAATCCGTAAATCTGGTAATCTGGCGCCAACGCTAAACTGGTTGCCAAGCAAAATAGCCTTGAATTCGGTTAGGCAACGTCACATGTTGCTACGGGTGTTTAGCAGAGAATTGTTTGTCCCGGGATGCTTATAGTTATATACGACTAATGAGCTAGTAGAATGTATCTCTGGGTGTATTCTCGGTATTGAGGCACAAGTAAATAACCGTGGGTGCTAATGAACGGGTACCCACATGTCTTCAATTTCAGACACAGGTGTATTCGTTTGACCAATATACGTAAATACGCGTAGTGCCGTCTGCTTTCCATGTTTAGTCTGTGGAAGTGGTTAGTCCGCGATCCTCCCATAGCGTTGGCCCCCAACACAGCCTACTTCATTATCGCGAGCATCCGTGATTCGTACGTGGATTCCACGTTCATTACAATCAGAGCTACTGTTACGTATACAGTTACGGTACCGTACTATCGCTAGCATTGCGTACGGCCGAGTGAAAATGCATGCGTGCGTGCGTGCGTGCTTTTTTGCATGCGTGCGAAAATGTCCGGTGGACTATAAATCTGTATCACACCCGTTTCGAAGTATGCGGTTTCGAAACTGTAAACAAGTC
>NW_014579394.1:34144-34592 GCF_000485595.1 Priapulus caudatus
TTCACGGTAGGAACGGAAAATGATCCCGACACAAATAAATTACACGTGCTAACCGCAGCACGTGTAAAAGTCCAGTGTGGCCACCTTTTGGACTACTACAGGATTTTTGGCGGATACCACAAACGAGCGAACGAACGAACGAATATTCGTTCCCCCAAATCCCCAAATTCAAACCCCCAAATTCAAATCAATTCAATACATTTCAACACAATACAATTTAATAGCATGAATATATATACTGTTGAGATTAAGACATATCAGTTATAGATAATAACATATAGCTATAGATAAAAAATTGTGTGTGTACAGCATATATTTATATATTGTCATATACAATTATTATCTATAACTGATATGTCTTAATCTCAACAGTATTAACAAGAAGTGTTAACACTGGAATCAGGGCAATAACACACAATGTGTGTGTTTCATTGCTATAGATAACAAA
>NW_014579395.1:0-939 GCF_000485595.1 Priapulus caudatus
CCCCGCGGGAAGTCCCAACCAACTCCGCCGGGGGAGTCCCAAACAACTCCGCAGGGGGAGTTCCAAACAACTCCGCAGGGGGAGTCTCGACGCACTCCACGGGGGGAGTCTCGACCCATCAAACTCCCCGGGGGAAGTCCCAACCAACTCCGCCGGGGGAGTCCCAAACAACTCCGCAGGGGGAGTTCCAAACAACTCCGCAGGGGGAGTCTCGACGCACTCCACGGGGGGAGTCTCCACAAACTCCGGGAGGGGAGTTCCAAACAACTCCGCAGGGGGAGTCACCACAAACTCCACGGGGGGAGTCTCAACAAACTCCGCGGGGGAAGTTACCACAAACTCCGCGGGGGGGGAGTACGTTGAGACTCCCCCTGTGGAGTTTGTGGTAACTCCCCCTGCGGAGTTTGTGGTAACTCCCCCCGCGGAGTTTGTGGTAACTTCCCCCGCGGAGTTTGTGGTAACTTCCCCCGCGAAGTTTGTGGTAACTCCCCCCGCGGAGTTTGTGGTAACTCCCCCCGCGGAGTTTGTGGTAACTTCCCCCGCGGAGTTTGTTGAGACTCCCCCCGTGGAGTTTATTGAGACTCCCCCCGTGGAGTGCGTCGAGACTCCCCCCGTGGAGTGTATGGAGACTCCCCCTGTGGAGTGTGTTGAGACTCCCCCCTTTTACCACAAACTCCGCGGGGGGCGTCTCAACGTACTCCAAGGGGGGAGTCTCAACACACTCCACGGGCGAAGTCTCAATACACTCCACGGTGGGAGTCTCAGCGTACTCCACGGGGGGAGTCTCAAAACATTCCACGGGGGAATTCTCAGTAACTAACCGACATAACTCTGACGCAACTAACTTCGTCATCACGGATCGATGTTGCTGTTGCCTCAATGCTAGATGCTGCAGATGTCGCTGTTGCATTAATGCTAGATGCTGCAGATGTCGCTGTT
>NW_014579395.1:4961-5649 GCF_000485595.1 Priapulus caudatus
GCGGATACGCAATCGGTACCAGTGTAAATACGTTGCTTGGCCTTTTTCCGCTTGTACAGCGGGTTCGAAACGCGTGGTAACTCTCTCCTCCCCCCCTAACCGGAGGTCAAAATACGAACACAACTTACGGCCTAGAAAAATTTCAGCAACGTACGACGATAATATACCCTTTCTACCCAATGCCTTGCCGGGCTGGAGGAGCGCCGCCAGTGTCCATGACAGTATCAACCCAAACGGGGGATACCCGAACTAGCCCCACGGGAAAAGACCTATCAAACTCCGCGGGGGAAGTCCCAACCAACTCCGCAGGGGGAGTCCCAAACAACTCCGCAGGGGGAGTTCCAAACAACTCCGCAGGGGGAGTCTCGACGCACTCCACGGGGGGAGTTCACTTTACAAACTCCACGGGGGATCCTCCGAAGCGACACTCCGCCAGGGGGAAGTCTCAAACAAACTCCACGGGGGAGTCCTCATATACGCTCCCACGCCGGGATCTCATACGCTCCACGGGGAAGTCTCAATGCACTCCACTGGGGATCTCAATACACGTCCAGCGGGGGGAGTCTCAACACACGTCCACAGGGGGATCTGCAGCGTACTCCACGGGCGGGATCTACACAACTCCACTGGGGAGTCTCCAAATACACTCCACGTGGAGTCCTCAACGCAACTCCACGGGGATCCTCGA
>NW_014579395.1:6227-34590 GCF_000485595.1 Priapulus caudatus
GGGTGGTGTGTAACTCACAGGAGCAGTAGACCTAGATTCAAGGATGGATAGATTGTACCCACGCTTCCTCGTCCGGAGGTAAAGTATACATCTCAATCAAGAAAGAAACTACGATGATTCACTCCATCAGGAGTCACAGATAATATATATGCTCTCGGCACTATGTTCCTACTCTCGTCCCGACAAAACATGTAGAATTTCAACATCATTGCTTGCCTAATTCTCTCTACCTCGTCCCATTCCGCATTATCCATATTACGCCGGGTCAACTTCGATACGACTCATAATATTACATCCTGAGCTCCCATATTCGGTTATTGTTGTCGCTGTCAATGAGGTACTTCACTAATTTTCTAATACTATACCGTTTCTAAATTCTCCTCTCTAATACGGTGAGCCGACAACGTGTTATCTTGTAATCTGTTCTAAAAAAACTCACAATGCCCGTCTTTGCCCGTTTTACGGAGACGTATCTCATCTACTTAACTAGAAGAAGGAATCAAAACAACATGGGCTTCATCAGTCTCGTTTATACTAAGCTGGCGGTTCAGATTGCCTTTCCTATGTCACTCCTCTCCGTCTCCTGCCGAATCCTAGCTTCCTTCGATACTCAGTCTGCCTCATTAGCCTGATCGAGAAGCGTTCAGATGTGTCTTTGTCTGTTGACAAGACGAATGCACCTCCTGTTTGGTCTGTGGCCCTTCAGTACTAAACGATTCATATCTATTGACATTATCATCTCATATAAGATAAAATAGTAGTATATGTGTTATACTCATATCTCACGATCGTTGTATATATGGTGTGTATATATTATCACTCTTTATCTATCTCCGTTTATCATAATCTTTAATATAAATAGGATAATATATATAGTTTTGTAAATGATATTATATCATAGAATCACTCTAATTATAGAAGTCTTATACTGATCTTCACCTCCTGGTCCTCGTCATCAGCGTGGTCACCTCTTTGTCCAACAGACAAGACCCCATTCTCACAGGCTACCACTGTTTCGGCTCCTCAAGCTAGTCGTGGGAGTCTCGCGGCATCCCATTGCCTGAGCCTCGCCAGCCTAGTTAAACTACTATGAACCCATGTGTGACCGTTACCACCAAGCTTATCTCCGTAAAGGCAAGAGGTATTTAAACAAAAGTAAAGTTTAGTTATGAGACGATGTCCAACTGCCAAATCTTAGAATGTAATTTTGAATCGCCATTCACGTTAACATATTACCCTCTATTCGTAAATTAGGCACAGCAAATGTTGAACTTTCACATGTTGGAACAGTCCATACTCCTTCCTCCATCTTTATCTTAGCTCCTGGATATAATAACTATATACATGACTAACCCCGGCTTATAGTTTGGTACACTCGGGTATATCGTAGTATGATATCGGTATTTCGGCTCTTTCCTACACGTCTCCTATGTACTCAGGGGGTATTTCTAACCCTAGCAATACCCGTTTCTTCTTGGGACGGCTAATTGGTATATCATACTCTGCGTATCATATAGTAATACTGGTTATTGAAACACAGGCACTTGGAACCGTCCTCAATAAGGAAAAAATTAATGGTAAATAAACACAATGTAACAAAGTCTTAAATGTTTCTCTAACTCTATTTCGGCCTATAATCACCTGTAGTGTAAATGCCGGTCAAATGCTCATCTGCAACACACAAGTAAACCGAACACCCGCCATGCGCTGTGCTGGCATCATGCATGACAAACGAACATTGAATAAGAGAGTTCAATGTTATCTCTTATTCTTATTATTCTCTTATTATTATTAGAGTTAAGAGAGCTCTCTTATTCATGTTGTTTGTGCACGCAGCACAGCGCGGGCGGGCGTTCGGTTTACTGTGTGTTGCAGATGAGCATTTGACCGGCATTTTACAGGTGAATTATAGCGAAATAGAGTAGAGAAAATAAAGACTTTGTTACGCATTTCGTGTTATTTAGCCACTTAATTTTTTTTTATTGAGACGTTCCAAGTGCCTGTGCCTGTGGTATTGAATATATGGTAGTTATTAGTTGGGTATCTAACCCTAGTACTAGTAGTACTAGTAGTAGCAGGAGTTAGCTCTAGTACTATAGTCCGCGTTCGATTAACTGCCGCAGGCGCAGGCCTGCCAGGCGGCGGCAAGCGCCCCGCGGCCAACAGGCACTTGGAAACGTCTCAATATAAAAAAATTAATGGTTAAATAAACACGAAATGTAACAAAGTCCTTAATTGTTTCTCCTACTCTATTCGCCTATAATCACCTGTAAATTCAGTCATAATTGACTCAAATCTGCAAGCGAGCAGAGCAAGTAACCGAACGCCGCCGCCCGCGGCTGTGCTGCGTGCACAAACAACATGAATAACATAACTAAGAGAGCTCTCTTAACTCTAATAATAATAAGAGAATAATAAGAATAAGAGAATAAGAGAACAACAAGATCTATATTATCTTACTCCTGGTAATACTATACTAAAAATACTAAGTAATGAGTAATAGTAATACCCGTTTCTTCTTGGAGGGGCCTAGAATATAAGCAAACCCACGAATAGATGTAGGCATGTGTAGCTAGTAAAACCTAAAACTTGTAAGATCAACTGCGGCATTTTTTTGATTATAGCTACGGATGATTCAACTCTCGACTAATGTATCGGTCAGCGAGTTACGTTGGTTTTTAGAGAATGCGTTCAACAGCAACAGCAACAACAACAAAACACGTTGAAAAGGGGAATTCCCTATCTCTTGACCTTTGCTCTTGACTCTTGTTTCTTGTTTCTTGACTCTTGTTTTAACATGGAGGCGCGTCGTTTGAATTTTAGTCTTTGTGACAATGAAACAGCATAATTATACTTGAGAAAGATACCCACCGAAGTGCAGGATAGTGACTTATTCAGTTAGGTTATAGTGCGAAGGAAGTGGTCATAATATTTGTTAAGTGAAATCAGGTAAATCCGTTATATATTGGAGCAAATCCACGTGCTCAGGGATAGGAGAACCAAGTAGCCCCAATAAAAGGCGATTATTTTGGCCGATAGCATGGCGCACACTATGCTATATACACTGTGCTACGTGCGACTTGCCATATATACAGAGCATATATATAAATATATATATATAACTAATAAATCATATATATATATATGTATATATAACCATATATATCTAGATCATATGTCTCTATACATAATATATAAGATATATGTATACATACATATATACTAGCACCAAAAAAAATTAAACAATCCCCCACACGTGTATGATATATATATTATATATATATATATATATATAATAATATATATGCGGATACTGTTATTAACAAGCAGATCATACACAACATATACGCATATATACACACCACATACACACATAATACACCCTCCCCCTGCCCCCGCCCCCTCCTCTCTCTCTGTTTTGCGCGTCCTGGCGACTCCGACTAGGTACTTTCCCTAGGCCATTGAATATATTGTAAGGTTTGATGCCTTACGTCGGTCGGTGTCCTGGTCGTCTGGTAAAGAATGAAAGCACACACTCACGTTGCTCGTCCAGGCGGTCTTATATATGGTGGCGAGCCGTGCCTTGCCTGGCTTGCCGATGGATATCTGGTCTGAAAGCCTGTATTGGCGCCGCGGGTGAGTCTAGTAGAATGGCTTCGACTCGTAGTTGCCGGTAGACACCTTACATTCTCCCCTCCTTTGAAGCAGAGTCCCGGGAGTGTCTGTAAGGCCGATCATATCACATGCTACATGCACTACGTACACTGCACATAGCATTGGTTATGTGCTGCCGCTACCGTTGCTCATAGCGCCACACAATCGTTCGTGTATAACTGGCAGGATATTTTTGCTCTTCCCCTGCCGAGTTATGCATTCACTCGGACGTATTTACACTGGACCGATGCGATCCGTTGCTTGGCCTTTTTCCGCTTGTACAGCGGGTTCGAAACGCGTGGTAACTCTCTCCTCCCCCCCTAACCGGAGGTCAAAATACGAACATAATCTACGGCCCAGAAAAATTTCAGCCGGCGTGTGTCCCGTAGTATCATGCTTCGCCGAGGTAGATTATGTACTACCGCGGCGGAGGTGGCCCCCGGCGTCACGGATGGGTCGGGTCTTAGTCTTAGCGGGTTTTCAGTGGAGGAGTTGCGGCAGTCCCAGGAATTAGATCCTTTGGTCGCGAAACACGTGGCATTTTTGGCAGGGGGAGTTGGGCCAGCGTACCCCTTTGTGCTTAAGGAGGGCCTTTTATATCGTGTCGCAAAGGATGGACATAAGAATAGGATCTACATTCCGGTGGGGTTCCGTAATCGGGTATTAAGTTTTTTTCACACGCAGCCTACAGCGGGACATTTTGGATTTCGGAAGACATTAGCTAGGATAGCGACTGTCGCTTTTTGGCCCCTAATGTCGAGAAGTATCCGGGATTACGTAAAAGCTTGCCCGACGTGTAGGGTCGTGAAACCATCATATCGCAAACAGGTGGGTTTTATGCGAACGACTGAGTCATCATACCCGGGGGAAAAAGCCGCTATTGACCTGATGGGTCCGTTACCCCTGTCATACGGCAGACACGAATACATATTGGTGATTACGGATCACTTCTCTAAATGGTCACAACTCATTCCCTTAAGGAAAGCTACAGGCAGTAATGTAGCATTAAGCCTGGACAGATCGTTTTGTGCGGTTTT
Source organism: Priapulus caudatus (assembly GCF_000485595.1). NCBI lineage: Eukaryota > Metazoa > Priapulida > Priapulimorpha > Priapulimorphida > Priapulidae > Priapulus > Priapulus caudatus. Next base: position 10,919 of record NW_014579395.1, read on the forward strand.
TGGGCCCCCTCGCTGGCTGATCTCAGACAATGGGGCGCAGTTTCGGTCCAAGGCCTTTGCGGCCGTTTGTGAGCGGTGGGGGATACGGCACAAGCTGATTACGGCATATAGGCCGCAGGCGAATTGGGTGGAACGGGTTAACCGTAATATTAAGGCTATGATGCAGTCGTATGTTGCTAGTGACCATAGAACATGGGATGTACATTTGTCAGACTTACAGTTCACATTGAAGATTACGACTATGTCATTCCCAGATTTCTCTAGACCCTTTGAACTAGCATGTGATGCAAGTAATTTGGGTTTAGGTTGTGCATTGGCTCAGGTCTCGGTGGATGGGGGGATTACGAATCCCATCTCATTCGGCAGCAGGTTACTCACACCGGCTGAGTGCAACTACAGCACAACGGAGAAGGAATGCCTGGCGGTTATTTGGGCTTTGCAGCGATTCAGGCCCTACGTAGAGAATATGCTGTGTACAGTCTACAGTGATCACCGCGCTTTAGCTTGGTTGTTTTCATCTAAGAAGCTGGCAGGTAGGCTGCTGCGCTGGGTTCTATCAGTACAGGATATAAAATTCCAGGTCGTTTACAGACAGGGTAAATACAATGCTGTTCCGGATGCCTTATCCAGGATTCAGGTGCCAGAGGATGCTCACATAGGGGTGGTAAGCTATTGCCATGATAAATGTGATGCTGAGATCTGCGCACGGCCACAAGCCGCGTCATTGTCATGGGTACAGTGTGATCGCTGTGAGCGCTGGCTGCATGTGTTGTGCTCAGGTAGCAGCCCGGAGATTGTGTCGAGTTTGCCACAATTCTTTTGAGATGGCGGAGCCATTGCATCGTATGAGACGGGATAAAGTAGAATGGATGTGGTCGCACGTGCAGAATAAGGCGTTTGTGGCTTTAAAGGAGTCGCTGCTTAACGAATATCCCGAAATAAACTTTGACACCCACGCGGTCATGCCTAGGAAACGTTCCAATTCCTTTAGATTACGTGGGGTGGGGTACGCCCTGATAGCCTGCAGCTTATCCGGGTTTGGCGAGATGCCAGATGCGGATATCATGTGTCCAAGGTACGTCACACTTTGCTGCATAAACCCGCTCTTTCCCGGATTCACAGTTAACCCCGCTACCCTGAAACAGTCTAGAACCTCACGTAAATCCGACAAGTGAGATCTCACATCTGGTGAGAAAACGATGACGTCATCAAGATAAACATAACAATTCCGGTAAAGACAGGGGCTAAGAACCCTTTCCATTAATCTCTGAAAACTGCTTGGTCCATTAACTACCCCGAATGGCAAAACGGTAAATTGCAGGAGACCTAGCGGCGAATTAAATGCTGACTTCTCCCTGGACTCCGGAGACAGAGCCATCTGCCAATAACCCGAGGTCATATCTAGGTTTGAGTACACCGTTGAACCATGCAGCGAGGCAAGAATTTCGTCTATCCTGGGTAGGCTATAGGCATCGAACTTCGTTACCTTGTTTAGTTCGCGGAAATCAATGCACAGACGGTATGTTCGATCCTTCTTATGTACCATTAACACAGGGCTGCACCATGCCGAAAAAGAGGGCTCGACAATGCCATCGCGCAACATGCAATCAACCTGGTTATTAAAACTTTCTAGCTTGGGTCCAGCCATTCGGTACGCCTGTTGACGGATTGGCGAAGCGTCGCCCGTATCAATCATGTGACTGTACACAGTCGTAAACCCTGGTTTATTAATGAGGACATCGCCATATTGACAAAAAATGCGATCAAGGTCGTCCGCCACAGGCTGTGAGCCACTTTCATCGTGTCTCGAGAGGGGAGTCTCAACCGACTCCGCGGGGGGAGTCTCAATACACTCCGCTGGGGGAGTTACCACAAACTCCACAGGGGGAGTCTCAATACATTCCACGGGGGAATTCTCAACACACTCCACGGTGGGAGTCTCAATAAACTCCGCGGGGGGAGTCTCAATACACTCCACGGGGGGAGTCTCCGCGTACTCCACGGGGGGAGTCTCAGCGTACTCCACGGGGGGAGTCTCAGCGTACTCCACGGGGGGAGTCTCAGCGTACTCCACGGGGGGAGTCTCAGCGTACTCCACGGGGGGAGTCTCAGCGTACTCCACGGGGGGAGTCTCAGCGTACTCCACGGGGGGAGTCTCAGCGTACTCCACGGGGGGAGTCTCAATAAACTGACCCGAAGGGAGGTCGATATCCAATGTGGACTCAAACGAGGGCAGACGCCCATAGCTCAATCGTATACCCGCATCCAGCGGATCATACGCCTCTAGATGAGGCGGTGTATGTTTAACTATCTCATCAGCAACGCGTAGCGCATCTGCACGCAACGGAAAATGGATCACTGGTGAAGAGTCTAACAAAGGCCTGACATAGTACGACTTGCGGATAAAGTCTACACTAAGGCCTGACAGATTACAGAAATCAATGCCCAGTAGTACGTCAAACGGTAATTCGTCTACCACGAAAAACCGGTGCGAAAAATCGCGCTCAGCGAGACGGAATTCGAGCTCGATGAGCCCACTAGCCCACCTAGCGCTACCAAAAACCCCTTTCAAGAGATTCCGCGATTGCGAAGGCTTCTTACCCAAGGCTTTAACCAGAGAAGAGCTGATCAGTGAAACCCGAGCCCCAGTGTCTATCTCAGCGGTTACGAATGTCTCCCCCATTACCATCTCAATAGAGGGTTCTGGTGAATACCCCAGCTCCAACTCAGCCGGCATCCGCGACGGAGCCTGCACGAATCTCACTGATTTGGCCGGTGTAGGCTGCGTACGCACCCTAGCACTTTCTAATGACGGGCAATCTTTCTGTAAGTGACCCGGCATATTACAACGGTAACATATGACGTTATAGCCTTGCCTAGTACTCGGCCTAGCGCCGCTAAACGCAGGTCTGTCTCGAACCGCGTCGGGTCGGGACTGCAGAGGGACGGGACTCCTACCTCCACTAACTAAGCCACCCTGAACCCGTGTGGAATTATCACTGTGATATCTGCGATCCTCGCGTCTAACAGTCATAAAGTTGTCTGCAATTTGTCCCGCATGAGCCACAGAACTTACTTCAGTTTGTCGTAAGTGGTGTCGGAGATCATCATTCCGTATGTTAGAAATAAACTGATCAATCAGTACAGTCTCCAAAACCCCGTAAAACTGTGCATGTCGCAGCAAATCCTGAGGCGGTTTTAGCCACCTATGAAAATAGGTTTGCAAACGTCCCGCAAATTCCTGAAAGGTCTCATCTAGAAATTTCTTTGCTGTTTTGAAATTAACTCTATATGTCTCTGAAGTCAGATTGTATGCTGCGAGTATAGCCGCTGTCACTAGCTCAAAGTTTTGTCTGACGTCATCTGCTATACGAAATAAGCATTTCTGAGCTCGCCCCGATAGCAATGGCTCTAGAATAGCCGTCCACCGATCTCTAGGTTTGCTCTGCGCAATACATAGTCTCTCAAATGTCTGTAGGTAACAGTCAATGTCATCCTCCTGTGTCAGCTTATGCATGCCCACTAACTTATATACCGATGAACCTGACTCTCTATGCCCAGCGTCTGCTACCGCTCCTCGCTCTGCAAGTAACTCTGTCAGAAGTTGATGTTGTTGTTGTTGTTTTTCTTGTTGTAATGCATGCTGCTGTTTGTGTTTTTCTTGTTGTACTGCATGCCGCTGTTCGGTTTTTTCTTGTTGTTGCCGATTTTGTTCTTGTTGTTGCCGCATGAACTCCATCATGACCTGCATTTCTGGTGAAAGAGCAACTGCCCCCCCAGCCTGCTCCTCATCCTCCGCCGATTCCTTTACGCCCCTCTTAGGAGGCATTATAGCTCGTATAACTCAGTACTCACATAAACGGCTGATGCAACCCGACTTGCTCTCCGCAAAATCGAGTCACAACCAAAAGTTGGCTTACCTCACCGTTATGTTACGTACAGTTATCTCGTTCAAATAACAAAAAAAAAACGAAAAAATGAAACCCCTTCCTGGTTATATATCAACAAAATCCTATAGCGGGCAGAGACCCCCAAAATGCGCACCCATGCAAGCAATCAATACCCTGAAAGCCAATGTCAATAACACGGAATACGTGAAAATAAATGCTCAAAATACGCCAAAATCAACGAAATACACGACTCATAATATTACTGTAACCTGCCTCACCGCGCCACCTACTGAACAACTATCGTACCTATCTCTCTATCTACCGTTAGTACAGTTGAAAGCTACTGACTGCAAAACAACAACGCTCAAACACGACGGAGGTGTTGAGTAAAGTGAAATACTCGAGTCTGAGCGACAAACACGGCGGGTGACACTCAGCATGACAGCCTACTTACGTTCACCAGCAGTCTAGCCTAACGAACGATGTCCGATGCAAGTCGAAAGAACTATCGCAGGTCTACTATTGTAACGCTACGTGCGCCATACAATACGTCTCCTAGCTTATCAACGAACATGATACGATACGCATACTGGAAAAGGTACTTAGCTTGATGTACGGCTGTTGTCGCAGGCCTCACTCTACGGTACTCGGCGAACAGTTCACATGCACTACTAATTCTGTCGACTGCGCCACAATTTTAAGGGTTTGTCCTTAACGTCGCGTCGTGTCCTGGAACGGATCTGGCTAGAATGGAGCACCTCTCAGTTGATCCCAGGCGGTCCTTAGAATATATGGTGGCAGCGCGTGGCCTTGCCTGGACTTGCGTGGGATTCTGGTCGAAGCGCTTGTAGGTGAGTCCAGTAGAATGGCTTGTCGACTGCGTAGTTGCCGGTAGACACCTTAAAGAGTAATGCCCTGCAACACAAATGTTGTAGGCGCACCATGTTGCATGTCCTGTAACAATTATATACATGCCACGGCACCCGTAAACTATAATTAAAACTAGCACTCTTTGTAACTAGTATCATGCAACTCTCTCAATCATACGGCAACGTTGGCCCAACGTCATTGCAGCCAACCATTGCCAACCTTGACCATGCTAACGCATTCGCCAACGTTGGCCCAACGTCATGCAGCAACCACTTGCCAACCATGACCATCGCCAACCATACACCAACGTTGGCCAACGTCAGGCAGCCACATTGCCAACGCGTGACCATGCCAACTATTCGCCAACGTTGGCCCAACGTCATGCAGCCAACCATTTGCCAACGCGTGACCATGCCGACCATACGACACGTTGGCCCAACGTCATGCAGCCAACCATTTGCCAACCGTGACCATGCCGACCATATGCCAACGTTGGCCCAACGCCATGCAGCCAACCACTTGCCAACCGTGACCATGCCAACCATACACCAACGTTGGTCCAACGTCATACAGCCAACCACTGCCAACTAGCATCATGCCAACCATATGCCAACGTTGGCCTAACGTCATGCAGCCAACCATTTGCCAACTAGCATCATGCCAACCATACGCCAACGTTGGGCCAACGTTATGTAGCCAACCACTGGCCAACTAGCATTGTGCCAACCATACGCCAACGTTGGCCCAACGTTCATGCAGCCAACCATTTCCAACTAGCATCATGCCAACCATACGCCAACGTGTGGCCCAACGGCATGCAGCCAACCACGTTGCCAACCGTGACCATGCCAACCATACGCCAACCGTTGGCCCACGTCATATTGCCAACACATGCCAACCAGGACCGTGCACGTTGGCCAACGTTGGCCCAACGTTGGCCCACGTCATATTGCCAACGCAGTGGACCGTGCCAACCAAATGCCAACGTTGGCCCAACGTAAGCATGCTATCTGGGTTGTCTCTTTGTGCGATGTGTATACACTGTACGTATGAGTTATTAAATATTATTCCGGTTACAACACAAGTTTGTCTTTATATCTTCATTCCTATTTACAGTCCATCTGTATTTGGAGTCTATCTCTCAGTTTGTCCTTATTGGTGACAACTACTTCCAGAATCAGGTTTATTGTCAGGTTCGAGTCATGTGGATACTGGTTGACATCGATGAAGACATGGGGCCTAATATTTTCTTCAGTGTTTGCGTGGAACAGGCTTCCTTTGTTTGTAAACACGAAATACATAGTATTATTATCTAGTAATACAATGTTACGTTTGTAGCTACGCATGTTTTGTATTCATGAAACTCTCAAGCCTTGTCTATACGAAGTTTTCTTATCCCGGGTTACACAGTCTTGGGTTAGCTTAACCCTAGTTAAGACATGCGCAGCGTCTATACGAGCACCACCCGCTCAATGCTTGTACGGTTCTGGGGCCGATTGCATTCAACGTCTGGCGTAAACGTGTATTGCGCGTACACCGAGTAGTTTCTACGAAGTACGTAGCAAAGCTCGTAGGCTGCGATTCATCAAGCGCGAGCGTAGCACCCTGCGTAAGCAAATGTTGATGAATTCCAGTGTAAAATAATACGCCATCGTTGAGCTGCTGGCTGTTGAGAGGGCGGGTGCCTAGCATAAACCATGCACACGGTGCGAGCACTACAAGATAGGGAACAAACTGACGCCTCTCTGTCTACATGAGTGCTGGTGGGGTATGTGATAGTTGTCCACATTTTTCGTTTGTATGCATTGCGTTTCAACACTCGTGACAAGCAGGCGACACGTACACATGGCATGCGTGGCGTGTGTACGTACACGTGCGTGCTGTGCGTGCTGCGTGGTGTGCACGTAACGCGATCTGCTGCCGTGCGTGCGTGCGTCGCGTGCAATGGTGTACGTGGGGCCGTGCATGTGTGTGCACGTTACACGTGGGTTGGCGTGCGTGTGCACGTACAGCGTGCGTGGCCGTGCGTGTGTGGTGTACGTACACGTGCCGTCGCGTGCGTGTGCGACGTACACGTGCTGCGCGTTGGCGTGCCGTCGCGTGGCTAAGCTGCCCGTTGTGTGTGCACGTACAGCGTGGTGTGCACGTACACGTGCGTGCGGTGCAGTCGCGCAGATGTGCACGGTACACGGGTGCGTGCGTGCGTGGTGTTTGTACGTACACGTGCGTGCGGTTTGTACGTACACGTGGCGTGCTCGTGCGTGCGTTTGTACGTAGACGGTGCGCTGCGTGCGTGCGTTGTCACGTTACACGTGCGTGGTCACCGTGCGTGCATGTGCACGTTGGCGTGCGTGTGTCGTGCCACGTACACGTAACGTGCGTGTGACCGTACACGTGCGTGCGTGCGTGTGTAGTTACACGCGGTCGGGTGCAGGGGTCGTGCGTGTGGCCGTAAACGTGCGTGCGTGATTGTGGCACGTCGTGGGCGTGCGTGCGTGCGTGTGCACGTACACGCTGCGTGCGCTGCGTGTTCAGCGTACACGTTGCGCTGGTGCGTGTGGTACGTACACGTGCGTGCGTGCGTGCGTGTGTCACGTACACGTGCATGCGTGCGTGTATGCGTGGCCGGTGTCACGTACATCGATTGCGTGCGTGCGTGTGTTACGTAACCGGTCTGCGTGCGTGCTGCTGCATCACGTGCGTACGTGCGTGCATTGCAGCGTGGCGTACGTGTAGTGTGCATAGCCGGTGCGTGCGTGCGTTACGTACACGTGGCTGCGTGCGTGCTGTGCAACGTAACGCGGCATGCGTCGGCGGTGTGCTCGCACGTGTTGCGCATGCGTAGGTCGTGTGCACAAGTAGCAGGGCGTGCGTGCTACACGTACACGTGCGTTGGCCGAGTAACACGGCGCCGTTGCGTGTGCCGTAGCAGTAGCGTGCGGTGTGCAGCGTACAACGCGCTAACTACGAACTCGCTTGATATACGAAAAACAATGCCAAGCTAAGGACAAAAGCAGCGTCAAAGGCGCCGCCCTGATCTGTGATAGTATGGGTAATTATTTATTAATTTTATTTGAGAGTTAGTATTTTATAAATGTTTTCTCATAAACCAATAATGTATGGCTGCGGTATTGCCCGGAAACACCTGCGCCGAACATTTCGAATGTGGTTTACGGCTACCTCGTCAGCGTCGTGTTAAAGTTACGCAAAAGGTTTACGTAAATTTAAGCTTGGATGATTCGCACCTAAACACGCGCCTTCGCTTGCGTACGCGAGAATCGTACGCGCAAATTTCACTAAAATAGCTGTGGTTGATGGAATCGCAACTAAGCAACGTCGATTGCGTACAACAAGATTTTACGCAAAATAATTCTTGCGCTAGGCCGCAGCTTGATGATCTACCCCCTGGCACGTAAAGTAATCGCATCTGTAATGTAAGCCATCGATGTAACGTAGGCCAGATAGTCTCCATTTGATTGACCCAGGGCCGCTCATAATGCGGAGGGTTAAGGAACTATGCGCTATCTCAGGTTAACACCGTCTATACGACGCTATCCCGAGACAGATCTTAACTCGGGTTAGCTTAGCCCCCCTCATATCACGAGGTTAAACTAACCCGGGTTAAGGCTTAACCCTCGTTCTCTTAACCCGAGATAAGCACGCGTGTAAATGCTTATACCGCGATAAAAATCCTTGTATAGACGAGACTTTACATCGTCTACACGAAGAAATTTGTCTCAGCTTAAGCGTCTTATTACATCGTCTACACGAATGAATTTGTCTCGGCTTAAGCGTCTTATTACATCGTCTACACGAATAAATTTGTCTCGGCTTAAGCGTCTTATTACATCGTCTACACGAATAAATTTGTCTCGGCTTAAGCGTCTTAATTATTACATCGTCTACACGAGGAAATTTGTCTCGGCTTAAGCGTCTATACAAGGTCCTAACTCGGGTTAAGCTAACCCGAGTTAAGACTCGTGTAGACACGCGCAAAATAGTTAACTCAAATTAAGGCTGATAGGGTCTATGTCCCTCGGGGTACTGCTGGAACGTACCCTGGGTACGGTCCGGTATACCGGCACGTACTCTGGTACTATATTATATGCCGGACCGTACCTAGCCTACTCCACTAACGAGTCTAGGGAGTCGCCTACGCCTACTCCCTAACCCGAACCCGAACCCCAACCCTAAACCTAACCCTAACCCTAACCCTAATCATAACCCTAACCATATCAAATAGTGACCATGGTACGTTCTGGTATACCATTCCGTACCCAGGGTACGTTCCGGCAGTACCCTGGGGGACATAGACCCTATGAGCCGAATTAAGTGGTAGTCGCATACTGCAGTCAACCCCGCCTCCTGCTAGTAGTCGATTTGACGTTCTTATGTATTCAATACCCAACCTAGAAATATTCTTTCCTATGAAGTTTTTTTGCTTATTTTTACTCCTATGGGGTCCTAAAACATATTCAGCTTGGTTGCCCAAATGGCAACTTTGGGCAACTAGTAATTTGCATGAATCCAAAATGGCCGCTGGACGCCATCTTCAAAATTGAACATTTTAACCACTTGACCTAAAATCATAATTATGTAATACATCTTTTATAGGGGTTTTAGGTTCTTAGAATCCATTTCCGACGTTATTTTTCCGATTCAAGGTCAGGGTCAGAAGCTAAAGCTCAAGTCAAGGTCAAATGTTACGATTCAGCAATGAGCAATGAATGGAAATTCAATGATCGAAATGATAGGTGGAGTAGGGACGTTACCATGCGTGGGTGTGCATGATTTAGCTGCAGCTGAGGCACAGTATCATATTCGTTGTTATGAGGAATTTAGGAAAATCCATGTGCATGCTGACTAGACCTTGATGATTGGTGATGAAGCTATGAAAATGCTTGTTAATGAAATGTATACTAATCAAAAGCTATGTACTTGGACATCCATTGAACTACATGATACAAGTATGTGAGTTATGGTGGTCAGTTGACACGAAAGCAATTGTTTACTAAGCTGGTTACGCATTTGGGTGATGATGTGCTAGTACTTTGTATTGAGGGTTGTGCATCTATTGTCGGATTCCGGGAGTATGTAGGTAAAATCCTGAAGGTTGCCAAAGTAGACACTGTGCATGAGGGGAAAGAGGATCGATGCTTTGGTGAGAAATATCACAACTGAGGCACGTGGCATTTTAGTTGACAACAAAAACTATGATCTCAGTGATTTCACCCATGCCAAATCAAAGCAACAAACTAGTGCAACACTGCTAAGGTTTGTCTCCAAGCTCATATCGGGGAAGTCACAAAAGCATCACTGAGTCTATCACAAGCCATACAATATTGCATTACCAAGACCCGGAACCAAACAACACTTGGTCTGGGTGTCACACCACACGTTTGGTAGCAGTGATCTCATTCACATTATAAATGAACATATATACACTGTGCCATATGATGAAGTGCTGCGGGTCCGCAAGTCGGTGGCAATGTATGTTGGTGAAAATGTTGACACGCTGCATCAGATGATGGGGCTCTCTCGGACAGTTGGACGCATATTTGGCTTGTATGACAACTTTGACTTGCTTGTGTCAACTCCAAATGGTCGACGTGAAACACATGCCATGGCAACAGAATTTCAGATGCACCCTGCTGGGATCATTGAGACTGGCAGTGCTCAGCCTGGCACCAGTACTCTCATAATCCCTCGCCTCACAGCAAAGCAAGCCAAGTCTGTAGGCAATAACAAGGCATGCATTATACGGGCCGTATAAAGGTGATGCCCCCTGCTGTGTCCACTGGCGAGACGACTGGTTTAAGCTACACTAAGGTGTGTACTTGACAGGCCAGTCTGGTAGCAGCCCAAGAGAAGGACACACAATGGCTCAACAGTCTTAGCCAGGGGCAAGATGCTATGGAGTTGAATGGCTTCAATAATCAGCTAGCCAGGAGCCGGGGTGTTCTCAAACCTGCAAGCACCTATATGTTTGGTCCTTTGATCGATGCACCACCCTAGCTGTCACCCAGACACTATCCTCACAGCACTCACGTACATGCAGAGGTCACTGGTTGACATGGGTATGACATACATTCATATTTCCGTTGACATGCAGCTGTATGTAGTAACCAAAAAGATGTGTTGGCACGAGCTTGTGCAGTTCCATAATGTAATTGCCCATCCTGGTGGGATGCATATTATACAGTCATTCGTTGGCTGCATCGCAAAGCTCATGTCAGGTTCAGCACTGGAAGTGTACGTAGCTGCAGCATATGGGGGACTGACAGGTATCTTCAATGGGAAGTCCTGGGTGAAGGCCATGCGATCCTTTCGGGGTGTATCAGCAGCACTCTTGAAGAAGTTTCTATCAAGTGGACCAAAGACATTTGAGCAGATAGTGCAGTATCTGGACACTGCTCGCCTACATCCCACTGGCTGGCACTAGGTGGACAACTTTCTTCTCCCAGCACTCCTCATCTACCAGTTTGAGCGTGCAGAGAGAGAGAGAGAGAGGGTGACATCTACTTGAAGCAGCTGACCTTGAATCGCATGATGAAGTACTTCTTTCTTGCTGGCCATGTGCAATATGCCCGCTATCTCACCCAATACCTGCTGAAGATGCGCACACTCCATGCCGAGGCCAAGGTGGACCTAGTTTGTAGACACCATAATGGATACTGGAACGCTGTTTCCGCTGACCAATTTGGTGAGCAGACTGTCATTAAGACTGAGAAGGGAGCTCTCAATGGCATGACTCTGTCTGCTGAGTAGTTTGTGAGTGGATCGCTGCCTTCCGTATCACTGTCCATGTGTCAGACCGTGTGGACTACATCTACTCGGCATCTACACCAGGTCAATCTGCACAGAAACAGCACAAGGAGGAGTTGAGGCACTGACGTTCTTGGATGCAAATGATCGTGATCTCATTGATGCAGAGGTGGAGAAATACCCTCACCCACTTGAAGATTACCGCCCTTATCTGTACAACCCAGTCACTGGCCAAATTGCCCCTGCTGGTGTGAATGTTGCTGATTCGATTGTGATTGAAAGAACGATAGCAAAAACATCGCCAGTCTCCCTGATGGGTTCTACGACCCTATTAGTAGCCCATCAAGACAATGTCTGTTCTCACGAGGCAGTTTAAGAGCAACCAGGCCAGGCCAGTATTAGACCTTGAGAACATGTTTCTCTGGCTATTGATGATTGGTCAACAGCGGCAGATGGAGCTTTGACCTATGTTTGCCTATGAGCTGTGTGCAGTGCCTTCATCACTCATTGATGAGCATGGTTGTCTCCGCAAATGCAACAAGTCAGGGTTGGTCAAACGCCTTAGTGCGTGAGGTCTTGCCATCAGCTCCTGACATTGTCATCGTGGATGTTTCACAGCTGTTCTACAAAATTGTGTGGCCACATGGTGGCAGCCCCTCAGATCTGATTGCATCTATTCAATGCCGTTTAAGTCGCTATTTAGAGGGTATCGCGAAAATCATTGTCTTCGACAAGTACCAAGATGTCTCGGCCAGGGATCATGAGAGAATGCGGTGGGCTGGTGAAGATGTATACAAGTCGATAAAGATGCACCAATGGGCACCATCGACTATAAACTCTCCATTACCAGTCATCTGCCAAAAAGATATGCAATCATGAAGAGCAAGAAAGCAACCAGAGGCTGGCATGCGTGTTGTGTACCTTTAATGTAGGAGAAAATGCAACCATGGATACTCGGGACGACGGTGTATTTGGTCACGATGAAGCCGACGTTACCATGATCTCCTATGTCCTTATAGCTGCTAACTATGGACAAGGCGTGATCCCTGTGTTTAGTGATGACACAGATGTGTTCATCTTACTGGTGTACTGGGTGTATTGGGCTACAACAAGCATGTGGCTGTCACAAAGAACATCTTTCATGCACGTCATACTGTATCTGCTCTGGTAAAGAGAGCTGCTGCAATCCATACACTAAGAGACGAGATGCTCAGACTAAAGATGAGAAGGATGTTGAGGATATAGCTGCCGTTAGCTTAACTCGGGTCAAGACAAACTCCGTGTAGACGAGGCTTCTATATTTCGTACCTGCCAAGTGTGCCCAGTTTGTACAAAGTGCTGGTGACTTTATCATCTTGTGCAAAGTGTGGAATGTCCGTTTTTGATTGGTCCATTCCATCAACAATTGGCTAACGCTCTATTAGGAGTGTTCCCAACTTTGATATTATTAATGATTAATGATTAATGATTGATAATCCTAACCCTAACCCTAACCCTAACCTAAATGACATTAAACCACAAACTAATATATGGCCATGACCATATATATATATATGTATATATATATATACTCCTATAATGTAGTATCACCCCAATAATTAGACAGTTTTTATCTGAATCATTTTGCCTTGCGCTGCTCCTTGCTCGATGATAGTATTTTCTCATCCAGCTAAAAACACATTTTTACTAGATTTATTGTTGTAATACATTATGCATATATACCGATCACTAGATGCACACTTAGAATTATTTTTTGCAAAATAATGAAATTGTATGTTTTTCTTTGTCACTGTTGCATATCAACAAACATTTACAATAGCAAATGGCCAGCGCGTATAACGAGTTCTTTTGTTGTAAAATAAGTTTGGTACAAAAACAAGTTGGGTATCTAAACGTTGCTGCTGCGTTCGGCAATGCGTGGATACGTTATTTTTAAACGTGCGTTCACGCAATACAAATAATATTAGGGCAAGCCAGTCGAGGCTACCAGCCAAAATTGAAACTAGGTAGCAATTAAGCTTAGAGATAGTAAATGAATACACATATCGGGGATTAAGTTATCCAATAACTTAGAGAACTGTGTTTTCTATAGCTACTCATGTAATGAAATAACCGTACCATACATATCATATAACACATCATGGTATATGATATATATGTCAACGTACACTGGGCCGTGCGTTACGCCAGAACTGCTGGCAGGTTTCCGTTTTGTACGCCGCGTACAGACTGCAAATTTGATATTGTATTAAACTAGCCCGGGCCAAATTTTCGCAGTGTGTATACAGGCTATTCCGCTCTCTCTATGCAGTCTGTACGCTACGAGTTGGCGCGCGCTAGTTTAATACCATATCTAATTATGCAGTCAGGTGTTATAGGTAGTGTTTCTTAATTGCCAATGACCTATAGTTCTACATGTGAGATTGAGAAGGTGCAACAGTGTTAGTGCAGCAGTGAAGATACTATTTACTGTTTGCACGTTTTGACTCAAAAACAAACTGACTCAAAAGCAAATCTGCTTTTAAATGTATACTCAATCCCACGTATACTTTCAGTAGATCTACATTCTAGTACCGTACCGGTATCCTAGCAAGGAGGGTGCGAAGTGAGCGACAGGTCCACTAGTCAAGTTTATATTTACTTACTCAACTTGAAGCTTCTGTTGAGCTATTACTTCACCTTGTCTCTGGTGCGTTGTGGCAGATGCTTGATAGTCAACCTTCAACTGCACACAGGTATTGCATACAGCAAAAGTTGATGGCTGAAATAATAGACATTGAAAAAAAGAGTATGTAGATTGTAGATTAATCACATTGAATACCGTAACACAAAGCTATCAACATACCATAAACTTTGCCCATAATTTGGCATCAGCTTTAGATCAGCTTAGAAAGACTACAAAGTTTTGATTACCTTGCCAATCTTATACTGGGGAAAGTCTTTTTCCCATATCTCTATCAGATATTCATATGAGATGTGGTCCTTGATATTCTTCTGTTCCATCTCATCTTTGTACTTCTTCCACAAGCTCAGTTTTGTATAGGCAGTAGGGCAGATAAATAGTATCATCATTTGGCATGTAATCACCCATCCTTTTAAAAGTTTCTGCCATCCACGTACGCCTTTGCTTCTGTTGTTTTCCTTCTGCATTTTCCTTGTGTGTTCATGCGCATTCTTGTATGCACCAGTAACAGTAATAGCTACCCAGTAAATAACCATGCAGTTCTAAATCTATTGTTTGACGGCCAGTTTCGCTCCTGCTCTTTATTTTTGTTGTTTGTGCACAGCGGTGTATTTACGGGTTCTGTGTAGCATCACAGGCACAAACTATTCAGTCAAGTTTTGAAAGCATTGTTTAATCAACGATTATTACCGGGCTGCTGAGGCAGCTGATTCAGTTCATTCGCGCACCTGCTATAAGTAGGCCTACTAGTGTAACGGGTTTGCACTACAGGATTGCCGTTTCCGCTATTCACGAAAGTTAGATGATCTTTGTGTTTCCAAGTGGGTTGAATAGATCAAAACAATGACCGCCTTAATCGTTCCTTTTGAGACGAGCAAATTATCAAACAACATCGGAAATTCTCTGTAGTTCTTTGCGGGGTGAAAGACTGTTTGTATGGCTACAGCACGCAGAAGATAACGGTAAACGTGTTTACAAGCGAATTGTCAACAAATAGAGGAAAGGAGGAATAGAAGTCAGTCCCATCTCTCAAGTCACTGATATTGGAGGACAGTTAGTGAGGGTGAGTTTATTTTAA
Organism: Priapulus caudatus; assembly: GCF_000485595.1. Lineage (NCBI taxonomy): Eukaryota > Metazoa > Priapulida > Priapulimorpha > Priapulimorphida > Priapulidae > Priapulus > Priapulus caudatus. The sequence goes on from NW_014579395.1 coordinate 26,205, forward strand.
AAACTGTTAGCAGCAGTTGCTTGTTGACGTATGTAATTTTCTAATAATCTAAAGCTGGGTTTGCACTATTACGCGCGCGCGTGTGTGTGTGTGTGTGTGCGTGTGTGTGTGTGTGTGTGTGTGTGTGTGTGTGTGTGTGTAGCGTGGTGCGTGAGGTGAGGTGTGTGGTGTTGTTAGGGTGTGGTGCGTGGCGTTGTGAGTGCGTGTGTGATGTGTGTGTGGTGTGTGTGTGGGTGTCGTGTGTTGCTGTATTTGCGTGTCTTACGTTACGTGTGCAGGCGGCGTGAATGTGATAACAACGGATCCCTGCACAAGCGAACGGCACCCAAACGCGCAGGCCGTACGCACACATGCACGAGCCGGCCGCAACACACGCACGCTGGCACATGCGCAGGCAGCGTCATTACACACACACACACACACACACACAACTACACCACAACCACACACACCACACACACACACCACAACCCACACACACACACACACCACACACGAGAAGAGAACTTTATTAGAAAGCTTTACCAACGTGAGTATTCCATTATTACCAGAAAAGGTGAGATATTCTGAAAACAAAACATGTGAAAAGCTAATTTTTACAGGCGTACGATACAGCCGCAATGAGTTGAATGACGAATCTTGTTGCAGTAGAAACGATATTTCAGCAGGTCGAAAGCCTCAGAGGAGAACTGAATCGTCCTACAATAATGTAACTTGTGAATGCTGTTTTGGGGAAAAATTGTTAGTCACGCTATTTTGCTATTTGGAACCCATTTTTAAATAAACCAAGCATAACTTTATGATTATATTCTTTAACAGTGATTTTGTATATAAATAAGTTGTATGATAATGTTTCTGGTAATTTCAAGTTTTTGTGTATGTCGCTCATTGTGTAAATAGTGCATAAAACTAGTCATTTTTAAACGTTTGCGAACAAAAATATCTCTGTCTTATGAAGGTTATACTTGGAGTAGTAATTCATTGCATTTCACATGTTTAGATAAAAAAAAATATTTATTATCGGTATTGCTAATAATTAAGCTGTGATTAATTTCAACCTGTACACGTAGTAGTTTTTCTGAATAAGTCACTCAATAACAATGCTTAGAACATGTATCCGTCTCTCAAGTGTGTAATACATAAGCTATGATTTAAACTTTTAGGCGAATATTAACTTTTACTACATTGGTATAAATAGTTTACTATATTTTTATGTTTTTGCGTATGTCGCTCATTATGTAAATAATGCATAAAACTAGTATTTTTTAAACGTTTGCGAACAAAAATATCTCTGTCTTAAAGGTTATACTTAGACTAGTAATTAATGCATTGCATTTCAAGTGTTTGCATAAAAAATTATTATTACCGGTATTGCTAATAATCTGTGATTTCAACCTGTACACGTAGTAGTTTTTCTGAATAAGCCACACAGTAATAATTCTTAGTACATGTAACCGTGTCTCAAGTGTGTAATACATAAACTATGATTTAAACTTTTAGGCGAATATTAACTTTTACTACATTGGTATATTTAAGCATGTTTAACGTTGATTTTGTAACTGATGCAAGGAAATAATTTTATAGTCTGTCAAAAAATTTGATTTTTACAACAACTAGTGTCACAATATCTATCTATTTGATTATACTGGCATGCGGCTTTAATAGGCATGCAGCTTCAAATGTTATGAAGTATATCATTAATCAACGATTCGATCACCACCTTAGTCTATTCCCAAACTTAGCAGTCCCGCGCTGTTTATCATTTCCATAGCAAGCATTTTTAATGTTGATCTTGTGACTGAATGGTGCAAGGAAACAGTCTGCTTTAGCAGGAGGTTAGCAGTCGCGCGCTGTTATGAAGGCTGCAATATAGCAACCCTCATAGAAACCGGTTAGTGGTCTGCATACGGGGAGTTTTAGCAGGAAGCTAGCAGTCGCCTGCTGTTATCAGAAAGAGGATTCTAAATTCATGGTGTAAAGCAATGTCTTATAGCAGGTGTAAGGCACACCAGCTAAATTATAAGCAAAATAGTCAACGCATAGCTTTTTGAAAAGCTTGAACCTCACTTCTGCTAGATTTCATATAATTCTTCTCACCTATAGCTTGTATTAGTACAGTAGATTAGATAAAAATTGTTTAAAATGTGAAAAAAGTATGAAAATTGGTACACTTGCATACTTTTGTATGCTCTTTCGGCCATCATCTTGGATTCAAAATGGCCGCCATAAAAATTACAAACTTAGCAATATTTCCGTTCATGGAAGATATAGAGACGTGAAAATTTGCAGGCTGGCGCAGGTTAATACGCAGCCGGCCAAGTCGACACGTGCCGCATCCAACACGCGTTGGAAACAATGGGAAAACACGCATTTTATCGTGGAGTTCTAAACACGCATTTTCAACGTGCCGTTCTTTAAGTAAACACAAGCAGTTCAAAACTCACGCGCGCGAGCACGAACGCACGCACATAACAGATAGCTATACGCCCGCGAGAACTCACGCACGCACGTAACAGATAGCTATATACGCGCGCGAGCACGCACGCACATAACAGATAGCTATATACGCGCGCGAGCACGCACGCACATAACAGATACCTATATACGCGCGTGAGCACGCACGCACATAACAGATACCTATATACGCGCGTGAGCACGCACGCACATAACAGATACCGAGTCTATATACGCGCGCGATCACGCAAACAACGGCATAACAGATGACCTATACGCGCGGCGAGATAACGGCACGCACATAAAGCAGGGTACTATACGCCGCGCGAGAACGCTACGCACAGCATAACCAGGTACCTATACAAACCCCGCGAAAACGCAGCGCCATCAACAGGATAGGCGATAGCGCCCGCGAGAACAGCAACCGCCACAATACCACACACGGCTATATACCGCCCGCGAGGCACGCACGCACATAACAGAATAGCTATATACGCGCGCTGAGCACGCACGCCACACAAACAAAAGCTATATACGCGCTGCGAAGCACGCACCCCACCAATAACAGGCTACCTATACGCGCGCGGAGAGCACTGCACGGCACGATAACAGGGTACATATACGCGCCCGCGAAGAACGCACGCACGCACATAACAGATAGATACGCCCCGCGCCGAGCACGCACCCAACCGCATAACAGATACCTATAGCGGACGCCGCGAGAACGCAACAAGACGGCCCGCATAACAGTATAACTATACGCTCGCGATGAACGGGGCCCACAGCACATAACAGGCTAGCTAATACGCCCAGCGAAGAACGCACGCACGATAAGCAGTGAGTTATACGCCACCGCGAGAAACGCACACCCGGGCCGCACATAACAGGGTCCTATAGCCCGCGAGAAGCGCACGCGCATAACAGGTACCGTATACCCCGCGAGAACGCACGCACAATAAACAGTAGCGTATACGCACGCTCGCAAGAAACGCACCACATAACAGGTACCTAATACGCCCGCGAGAACGCACAAGGCACATAACATGATACCTATACGCCCGCGAGAAACGCCGGCTACGAATAACAGGTACCTATACGCCCGCGAGAAGCGCACGGCACATAACAGGTACCTATACGCCCGCGAGGAACGCACGCGCATAACAGGTACCGTATATAACCGGCCCGCGAGAACGCCGGGACGCGTATAACAGATGAGCTGATAGCGCCCGCGAGACACGCCACGGCACGCACATAACAGATAGCTATAACGCCCAGCGAGAACGGCACGCACGCACATACAGATAGCTATAAACGCGCGCGAAGTTACGCAAAGCACATAACAGAAGCTATATATCGCGGCCGCGAGCACGGCACGCACATAACAGATAGCTATAGTAACCGCCCCGCAGCGAAACAACGCCAGCGGCAGTCATCATACAGGTGAGCCTATAACGCCGCGCGAGAACGCACGCACATAAAGAGCTATATATAGGCGCGAGAGCTACGCACGAGGCACATAACAGTATACCTATACCCTCGGCGAGAAACGCACGCACAATAACAGATACCGTATACGCTGGCGAGAATCGGCACGCACATAACAGGTCTAAAGTATACACGCGCGCGAAAAACGCACGCGCATGAACAGATAGCTGATACGCCCAGCGAGGAACGCACGCATCATAACATGAAGCTATATAGCGCCTGCGAGCAGCGCAGCCGCACATAACACGATAGCTCATATACGCGCGCCGAGCACGCACGGCACGACAAACAGAAGGCTATGATAATCGCGCGCGGAGCTAAGCGCACGCACACAACAGAAGTATATACGCGCGCGAGGCACGCAACGACATAAAGGTCGCTATACGCGCGCGAAGCACGCAGCCTGGCGGACGATAACACGGTACTATACGCACCAGCGAAGAACGCGAATCGCACATAACAGGTACTATACGCCCGCGAGAACGCAGCGCATAAACAGGTACGCTATATACGCCCGCGAGAAAACGCACGCATCATAACAGATAACTATACGCCCGCCGGAGAACGCACGACACATAACAGGTACCGTATCCCGCGAGAACGCACGCGATAAAGCAGGTTACCTATATACGATACGCGCGCGAGAAACGCACGGCGCATCTACAGATACGCTATACGCGCGCGCGAGAAACGGCACGGCAGTCACTGATGAAGCAGATAGCTATACGTCGACCGCGATAACGCACGCAAGCACACATAACAGATAGCTATCGCCCCGCGAGCAACGCCACGCAGCATAACAGGGTACCGTATACGCACGCGCGAGAGACGCACGCAACATAAACAGGGTACCGTATACGCCCGCGAAGAAACGCACTAGCGCGATAACAGGTACCTATATAATACGCCCGCGAGAAGCGGCGACGGCGTATTAACAGATAGCTATTACGGCCCGCGAGAACGCACGCACAGCACTATACAGATAAGGCTATACCCCAGCGAGAGAGCGCACGCAATAACGCACCGTACTAACAGATAGCTATAAACGCGGCGCGAGTACGCAAGCACATAAACAAGAAGCTAATATAACGCGGGCGCAGAGCACGCACGCACGATAACAGATAGCTATATACGCGCGCAACACGCACGCACATAACAGGTACCTATACGCCCCAGCGAGAACGCACGCACAATAAACAGAAGCTATATAGGCGCGAGAGCGCAGCGCAACGCACATAACAGATACCTTATATCGCTCGCGAGAACGCAGCGACATAACAGATACCTTCATACGCTGGCGAGAACGCACGCCGATAACAGGTACTATCACACCCGCGAAAAACGCACGCAGCATAACAGATAGCGATAACCCCGGCGAGAACGCACGCAACATAAGCAGAAGCTATATACGCCAGCGAGCACGCGAAGCGCACATAAAGATAGCTATACTACGCGCGCGAGCAACGGCAAGAGCACGCACATAACAGGTACCTATACGCGCGCGAAGCACGCACGCACATAACAGTACGCTACCTAATACCGACCCAGTGCGAGCACGCAACAGCACGAATCACACATAGCTATATATCGCGCAGGCGAAGGCACGCGACGCACGACAACAGAAGGCTATATAGCCGCGGCGCGAGTCACGCACGCACATAAGCAGGTAGCCCTATACGCGCGCAAGCACGTGGTCAACGCACTATAACAGGGTAGCGCGTACGCTATACCGCGCCGCGAGCACGCACTGGCGACATAAACAGATATCTAATATACGCGGCAGCGAAGGCACGCAGCGCAGCACAACAGAAGCTATATACGCGCGCGAGCAACGCAGCGCAGCATAAGCTAGGTACCTTATGACGCGCAAAGCACGCACGCACATAACAGGTAGGCCGTATACGCGCGCAAGGCACGCGAACTTGGCACATAACAAAGCTACGCCTATTACGCCCGAGCGAGAACCACGCACGCACATAACAGATAGATACGCGCGCGAGCACATGGCACGAACGGCATAAGCAGATAACTATACGTCGTCGGCGCCGAGCACGCGACGCAGCAATAACAGGTACCTATACGCCCGCGAAGAAGCGGCACGCGCAAATAACGGTACCTATATACGCCCGCGAGAAACGCACGCGCATCAAGATAGCTATACGCCTCGCGAGAACAGCACGCACGCACATAACGAGAATAGCTATACGACCCAGCGATAACCGCAGCGCACGCATCATAAACAGAAAATAGCTATAAACGAGGACTATAGAAACGCGTGCGCGAGTACGCAAGCACATACAGAAGGTTTATATTACGCGCGCGAGCGACGCACGCCCATAACAGGTAACGGCTATACGCCCGCGCAGAACCCACGCACATACAGCAGAGCTATATAGGCGCGAAAAGCACGCACGACACATAACAGGTACCTATACTGCCGGCCCTGCGAGACGCAGCGCCACTGCACATAAAGATAGCTATATACGCGCAGCGATCACGCCGACGGCATTAACAGATACGCTAATACGCCCGCGGAGCAGCGCACGCACATAACAGATACCTATACGCCCGCGAGAACCGCACGCAAGCATAACAGGTACCTACCTATACGCTCGCGAAAAAGCGCACGTGGCGCATAAGCAGATAGGGCGATACGCCCGCGAGAACGCAGCGGCACATATATCAGAAGCTGATATAACGGCCGCGAGCACGCACGACATAACAGATAGCTATATACGCGCGCGGATTTCACAGCACGCAGCATACAGGTACTTATACTTCACCGCCAGAAAGGCCGCGCAGACGAAACCAGATAGCGATACGGCCGCGAAGATACGCACACTGTATAAGCAGATACCTATATCGTCGGCGCGAGGCACGGAAAACGACCATAACATATAGCTATATAGCGGGCGCGAGGCACGCACACGTATAAACAGATTTAGCTATATACGGCGCGGAGAGCACGCAGCGTACATAACAGGTTACCGTATACGCGCCGCGGCAAACTACGCACAGCAGCATAACAGATTAGCTATATACGCGAGGCAGGCACGCACGCAACCACATAACAGCTACCATACGCGCCGCGGCAGACGCCACGCACGCAGCATATACAGATAGCTGATATACGCGCCGAGCACGCAACGCCACATAATACAGGTACGCTATATCGCGCGCGAGGAACGCACTGAGACCTGGCCCTTTCGCATAACAGGTACCTATAACGCCGCGAGAACGTTTCACGCCCATAACAGATACTTATACCTGTAACATACAAGTAACTGATATTGTGTAGCAACTTGTTTGTCTTGATTATCTGCTCTCTCACACTGGGGATTGCCAGTTTTTTGGCATTGTGTTTGTTTATGATATACTGAGAAAAACGGTAATTCAAGCATTTTCACCATGTTTTGTGTTATATCTGTTTATACTATGTCATTAATCATTTTGAGTACAGAGTAAAATGTGATGGCGGCCATGTTGAACATTCATAATTGGCCGCTGATAATTATAAATTGGAACTTGTGTATCTTGTTTTAATAGTGAAAGAGCTTATTAACCTGCGCAACAGTCTGCAAATTTTCAACGTGCTCTATATTTGCCGTGAAGCGGAAATATGGCTAAGTTTGTAATTTTTATGGCGGACCATTTTGAATGCCAAGTGGTGCACGAAAACGCCGCTTGATCACATTGCAACACGTTGTTGTATGAAATAAGTAACGGCCAAATTACGTCTGTCAGTCAAATTTTTCATAGTCTAGTACGAAGATTATTAACCAGAGATATAGCTATTTTTTAAGACAATGACGCGGGCATTTTTGAAACTTCAAGATGGCGCGAAGTTTGTAGTTGGATCGACAGTGAGTTCTGTCTTAAATGGAAGAGCATACAAAAGTGTGGGCAAGTGTACCAATTTTCACACTTTTTTTTCAAACATTCATGAAGCGAAATTTTTTATGGTATCCTGACCTAACCGACTGTACTATATATAAAATTACATCGGCAACAAAAAAGTAGTGAGAATGCTACGTGTTAACTAGCCGAAATTCTGCATTTCGCAAGAATTCAAAAAGTATTTCCAATGGTGTTATATGTGTGTACGGGTCATGTTAGACTGCTGGGCGTGTCGACTAAGTGATTGCTTGAGCATTACAGGCGGCCTTTATTTGGCTAAAGAATTGGCGGAGCAATGCCTAACATTAAACTGTGCTGCTTGCATGCAGGTAGGTGTCCAGGCTGAGACAAGGCCGCAGTGAACTCAACGAGTACGAAGGCGAATTAAAAATTACTGAAGCTGTTGGTTTCTGGGCTCACTACCATAGAAATAGGCATCTTTCACAGAAGCGCGGGTCCTCTTTGTAAAAGGCAATTCCGGCTTGCGCAGCCATTAGCACCATGTTTCACGATATTGAGGCAAGCAAGCAAGCAAAACAAAATAAACAAA
>NW_014579396.1:0-406 GCF_000485595.1 Priapulus caudatus
CACAGACAATGCAGAGTTTTATGTGGGATACTGCCCCAGTGGCGGTAGAGAAAATTCTGTATGAAATCCACACACAAAATACACAATAGTTTCACTGAATTTCTCTTTATTCTACTTCGCGAATTTTGTGTTTGAAATGTCTGAATTCGTTGGCCGTTTCTGAGTCGGCAAATATATGCGGCGTATGCCATGGATTTACCAATACACACAGCGGCAATGGATCTACAAATCCGCATTGACAAATTTCTGCAAGGCCGAGTGTGATTACTTAAGGGATATTATACTACTACTACTATGTTTTTTCATTCTGAACGAGTTATAGCTTGTTCTTTCCAGATCGGGCCAGTTCTTTCGATCTGTCTGGCCTCATGACGAATTCGCGCGCATCCACACACGTAGTCTCTCT
>NW_014579396.1:2005-3742 GCF_000485595.1 Priapulus caudatus
AGAGAGCGAGAGAGCGAGAGCGAGAGAGCGAGAGAGCGAGAGCGCGCGAGAGAGTGAGAGGCAGACAGAGAGAAAGAGATAGAGAGAGAGAGTGAGGAATCATATAAAAGGGCAGTCAGTACTGTCTACTACTCTCTTTCGCGCGCGTCTGCTTTCTCTTCTGTCGTCATGGTAACGCGCGCGTGTGTGCGCATACATCCCATCGTTGCAGGCTTCCAGCGAGGCAAGTATGTCGGATGTCATCAGGACGAAAAGGGCAACCGTCATCTGAGCGCACAGAACACCCGGATGGAGAGCGACCTGGTGCCAGAACGATGCATCGAGTTCTGCCTGCAGGCCGGATTCGTATACGCAGGTCGGTGCCAGCGTGCGTGCTTGCGTGCGTATGTGTGTGTGCGTGTGTCTGTGTGTGCGTGTTCGCGCATACGTGTGCGTACGTGCGTTAATGCGTGTGCGTGCGTGGTGTTCGCGCCCGTGTGCGTGCGTGTGCGTGTGTGCGTGCGTGTTTGCGCGCGTGTGCGCGCGTGTGTGCGTTTATGCGTGGTGTCTCGCGATTATACTTGCGTGTGCGTTGTAGGGTGTGGTGTATGCCTACGTGTGTGTGTTTGTGTAGAATCTGCGTCGCGGTGGCTAGCGCGCATGTCATGTGTGTGTGTGTTTGTTGTGTTGCGTATGGATATAAGGGGTGTATGAGTTAGGGGCTTGTTTGAATAAGGGGTAGGGTTGTGTTGGAGATCGGATCCAAATTTCCATGATCGATCATCGGTTTTACAAAACGACGCATGATCGATTAATCTCGATATTTTAGATTGCACGGTCGACGAGCGCGGTGACGCGCGTACAATCCGTAGACACAACGGTGGTATTTGCGAGGATATTGATTATTGTTATGTGTGTAGGCTAGTATTTAATGCGTAGTAATTAGGATACTGTTAGTTGTTACGGATCGGTGATACACTGTGAGGGACATCTGCAAACTAGTGCTCATCAATTCATAAGAAAGATGAAAGTTTTTTTTGAGTTGGTACTCGGTCGATCCGATTTTTTACTCGATTAATTAATCGCAATGCCCAAACGAGTAATATGATCGACGAACGCGATTAATTCGGACACACTAGTAGGGGTTCGTGTTTCTGATGTCGCTTTAGGTGTGGCGGTCTATGTATTAGGTTTACGTGCGTACACGCTAGCCTGCGTGCAGTAGTGTCGGCGTGCCGTGCGTGCGTTTAGTTGTGGTGTGGTTTGAGAGCATGGTGCACAGCGCTACGCGTGGTGGTGTAGTACTTAGTCCAATTTACTCTCGCTTTCTTACATCTTAGAGACAGACGAGCGTAGACAGCGCAGCGAGCGCTGCAGTTAGCAGCAGTTAGCAGCATGTATAGACCAGCAGGAGCTTAGTAGCCACCACCACCACGCATGCAGCAGTGCAGTAGCGTAGGAGCGGTAGCAGCAGTAAGCAGCGCCGGGACGCGAATTTTTTTTCAACCAAATATCTAGTCGAGAATCTGATTGGTCCTAGTTGATGGTTAATCTGTCTCTGATTGGTTCCCCCCAAGAACACATTGTTGCTGCTTTATTTAGCAGAGTCATGTTTGCGATTTCTCATGAAAGTCTTTCTGCGTAATGGATAGCTACACAGTTTTATGTCTGAAAGGTTCGGATGGTTCGATCCGTTTGCTTTTAATTATTTCTTTTTTCTGTTTAGGTTAGGTTAGGGTTAGTGTAAGATCTTCCTTC
>NW_014579396.1:6935-7939 GCF_000485595.1 Priapulus caudatus
GAGAGAGAGAGAGAGAGAGAGACCGAGACAGAGACAGAGAGAGAGAGAGGGAGAGGGAGAGGGAGAGAGAGAGAGAGAGAGTGAGCGTATATTGCGGGTGACATGGAGAGCGAGCGTTCAAAGCACCACTAATGGACGAGCGCGGAAGCGATATATTATGAAGACATCTGTATTACTACATCCACGGCAGAGTGGCAGACACGGTGATATTTTCTCGCCGAGAATTGCTCGAGATTCTGATTTCAATGAATGATTAAGATGAAAATCAGGAAATTTACGCGCGCACGAACAAGCCACAATTCGCGATATGCCAGAGAGAGGGAGAGGTGGGCTACTCGTTACTGGTTCTTCAAGCTTCAAGAAAAAAAAGAGATGTCAACCGCGACTATAACCGCAACAATGATGGATTTTTAAATATAGATTTTTATATATATTTTTAAATATGGGTTTTTAAAATGGATGATTAAGGGGGGGGGAATAAAGGAGATAGCTACCCGTTGATATTTGTATTTAAAAACCCTCTCATTTTGCCTCGAGTGAATGAGTTGTGGTCATAAGTTGAGTAATCATTCAGTCACCCTCCCCCCCTGTGTTTTAATGAATAGTTGTCGAAGGTCCGCAACATTTAGTTGCTGCAATCGATCAATGCTTCCTGTGGTAGATTTTGCGCGTGTCACGTCGAACGGAAGGTTGGTCACCGTGATAACTCCATGTACAGGCCGTCCGATTCGTCATCGTCGCATCTGTGCGACAGTGGATGCTGAGGTCTCCTGTATCATCCTCGTTTCCCCTACTACCGCATCTCCTACTACCGCATCCCGTACTACCGCATCCCCTACTACCGCATCCCGTACTACCGCATCCCCTACTACCGCATCCCTTACTACCGCATCCCCTACTACCGCATCCCCTACTACCGCATCCCCTACTGCCGCATCCCCTACTACCGCATCCCCTACTGCCGCATCCCATACTACCGCATCCCCTACTGCCGCATCCCGTAC
>NW_014579396.1:8518-16836 GCF_000485595.1 Priapulus caudatus
CCGCATCCCCTACTACCGCGTCCCCTACTACCGCATCCCGTACTACCGCATCCCCTACTACCGCATCCCCTACTACCTCATCCCGTGCTACCGCATCCCGTACTACCGCATCCCCTACTAACGCATCCATCCCGTCCCCTCCCCTGACACTCTCACCGTATCCATCCCATCCCCGCCCCTGACACCCTTGTTCCGTTCAGCCCCTCCCCGCCCCTCGTGCGTGTCTTTGCTTGCCTTATCACAGGCGCGTTAAGCTCTTCCGTCGAAGCTCTTCCGTCTAGTATAGCAGTTGTTAGAAGTGTCGGGAGATGAAGCCATACGTAACTCGATGGCGCGTGCTTACACTGCAGCTGTTCAGTCTGTCGTCTGCGTCTGCTTTCAAACAAGCAGAGTGCTTGCAGCCGTGTTTATGTTTCCTAGTAATTATTCGATCAGCGGGCGACAGCGATTCTCGAGGTCTGTTAACAGCACCAGCCCCCTAGGCATACAAAGCAGCCGTTACTACAGTATTAAACACACAACATTCGTTACTGCAAAACACAGTATTAAACACACAACATTCGTTACTGCAAAACACAGTATTAAACACACAACATTCGTTACTGCAAAACACAGTATTAAACACACAACATTCGTTACTGCAAAACACAGTATTAAACACACAACATTCGTTACTGCAAAACACAGTACTAAACACAACATTCGTTACTGCAAAACACAGTATTAAACACACAACATCCGTTACTGCAAAACACAGTATTAAACACACAACACCCGTTACTACAAAACACAGTATTAAACACACAACATCCGTTACTACAAAACACAGTACTAAACACACAACACCCGTTACTACAAAGTTAAGCAGGAGGAGGGAGGGGTGCATACTGAGTTATTGAGTGTGTATGATCAGGAGGGAGGGAGACAAGGGCACCTACTGTGAGTTATTGAGTGCGTTCACACGCCATCTGTGGACAGGATTCATGGCCAATGGCCACATGGAGTGCATACTATGAGTTATTAAGGCGTGCTTGCGCATGAGAGGGGGGCATACTGGCTGAGTTATTGAGTGTGATCTTGTATCAGAGAGGGCAGCGGAAGGGAGGGCGTGCAGACTGGTGAGTTATGAGTGTGTGTATTAGGAGCGGTGGAGGCGCTGCATACTGTGAGGTTATGTGCAGTGTTGTGTGAGTAGCGGAGGGCAGGGACGGGCTGTGCATACTGTGATTTACTTGCATGTGTTTGATCAGGAGGGAGGGAGGGGTGCCATACTTGTGAGGTTATTGAGTGTGTCCTGTTGAGTATGGAGGGTGGCGGAGGGTGCATACTCGGTGAGTTATTGAGTTGGTGTAGAGGTAGCGAGGGAGGAGGGGTGGACATACTTGTTTGAGTTATTGGAGTGTGTTCTTGATCCAGGAGGGAGGGAGGGGTGATTACTGGTTGAGATTATTGAGCTGTTTGTGCGTGACGAGTAGGAGGGTGGCGAGGGGCGCGTGCAACGGTGAGTTATTGAGTGTGTATGATCAAGGCAGGCGAGGGAGCCGGGGGCATACTGTGAGTTACGTGAGTGTGCGCAGTTTGGATCAGGAGGGAGGGAGGGGGTGCAGTAACCTGTGATTATTGAGGTGTGTCATTGATCAGGAAGGGGAGGGAGGTTGCATACGCTGCAGTTCATTGAGTGTGTCTTTGATCAGGAGGGAAGGAGGGGCCCGGGTGCATACATGTGGCAGTTATTGCAGTGTGTTTGATCAGGAGGGAGGGAGCGGGGTGCATACTGTGATATTGTAATGTGTGTACTATGCAGGAGCGAGGGAGGGGGTGCATACTGTGAGTTTATTGAGTCGTGTTTGTCAAGAGCCGGAGGTGAGTGCGGTGCATACTGTTGGATGTTATTTGAGTTGTGTGTGAGTAGGAGGGATGGCGAGGGCGCCGTGCATACTGTGAAGTTGTATTGAGTGTGCTTTGCCATCAGGAGGGAGGCGAGGTGCATTACTGTGAGTTATGGAGTGTGGGTGTGAGTAGGGGGTGGCGAGGGCCTCGTGCATTTACTGTGAGTTTATTGACGTGGTCTTTGATCAGGCAGGGACGAGGGAGGGGGGCATATTGTGAGTTACTGAGTGTGATATGATCAGCCGAAGCGGAGAGGGGGTGCATACTGTGAGTTATTGAGCTGTGTTGGATCAGGAGGCGAGGGAGGGGGTGCATTACTGGACAGTTATTGAGTGTGTTGATCAGGAGAGGGAGGGGGTGTGCATACTGTGAGTTACTTGAGTGTGTATGATCAAGGAGGGAGGGAGGGTTGCATTATCTGTGAGCTTAATTGAGTGATGTCTTGATCAGGACGGAGGGAGGGGCGGCTACTGTGAGGTATATTGAGTGTGTATGATCAGGAGCGGAGGGGATGGTTCGCACTCGATACTTGCTGAGTTATTGAGCTGTGTGCTGAGTAGCGAGGGGAGGGAGGGGTGCATACTGTGAGTTATTGAGTGTGTTTGATCAGGAGGGAGGGAGGGGTGCATACTGTGAGTTATTGAGTGTGTTTGATCAGGAGGGAGGGAGGGGTGCATACTGTGAGTTATTTTGAAGTGTGCTGGGGTATGATCAGGAGGGAGGAGGCGGCGTGCAGGTACTGTGAGTTATGAGTGTGTTTTATCAGGAGGGTGGGCAGGGGCGGGGTGCATGACTGTGCAGTTATTGAGTTGTGTTTGAATCAGGAGCGGAGGGAGGGGCGTGCATACTGTGCAGTTTATTGAGTCGTGTCATGTCAGGAGGAGAGGGAGGGGTGCATACTGTGAGTTATTGAGTGTGTTTGAGCAGTAGGAGGGAGGGGGTGAACACTGAGTTATTAAGTGTATTTGAGCAGGAGGAGGGAGGGAGGGGGTGTATACTGTGAGTTATTGAGTGTGTTTGCGCAGTAGGGGGGAGGGAGGGGTCCATACTGTGGGTTATTGAGTGTGTTTGCTCAGGAGGGAGGGAGGGGGTGAACACTGAGCTATGAAGTGTATTTGGGCAGGAGGAGGGAGACACGTGGGATGCATACTGTGAGTTATTGAGTGCGGTCACACGCCAGCTGTGGACAGGATTCACATGAACTGGTGCGATGCATCCCGACCCGTGCGAGGTCGCTATTGCGCAACAACAGGTGGTCCTCAGGCTCTATTCATCTACTCCATCACTACGTGACTTAGTGCAGCAGCGTCCGCATGTGATGTCTGCGGTTGCAGCTGTTATTTATAGTAAGGCGTTTCACCTCTTCTGCCTAAATGAATAAAGAAGTGTTGCGCCACAGTGCTGTAAAAAATCTCGGGCTCTTACAAGTATTATATATTTAAGTATGTTGCACATGTGACATGCTATTTATATGTTGAATGTGTGTTCACACGCTACATGTATTATATATATTTACTGTATGTTCACATGTACTATGTATTTTATATGTTTAATGTACGTGTGTTCACACCGTACATGGATTTATATATTTAACTGTATGTTCACAGTGACATGTATTTAATATGTTTAATGTTGGTTCAATGTACATGTATTTATGTATAATGTATGTTTGCGATGTACATGTATTAATTGTATTTATATGTTGTAAGGTGTGTTCGCTATGACATGCTATTTATAGCATGTAGTGTATATCTGTGTTCCTAGATGCATGACATGTAATTTATAAATTTTCATGCTGTCTATTCACCGTGCTACATAGTATTGTATGGATGCGTGTTCACATGTACATTGTATAATGTGTCGTTCACATGTACATGTAGTTATATGTTTAATGTTGTCTTCACATGTACAATGTATATATAGGATATTTGAATGTGTGCTGTCACCATGTACATGATATTTATATGGATAATGTGTGTTCAGTGTTCACACGTACATGTATTTTATATGTTTGATGATGTGTTTACATGTACATGCTGATTTATGTATAATGTTGTTTGGCATGCTACCCCCCCCTTGTATTTATATGTTTAACTGTGTGTTTACATGTGCTTTGTAATTTATGACATAGTATTATAATCTGTGGTTTAGATATGACATGCTATTTTATGTATTTTTACGTGTGTTCACGCGAACATGGTATTTATGTTATGATGTGTGTTCACAATGTACATGTACTGTATTTATTATGTTTAATGTTGTGTTCACACTGTACATGGTTTTTATGTTTAATGTGGTGTTCACAGATGCTACGCATGTATAAGTGTGTTCTGCACTGCTACATGTTATTTATATGTTTAATGTGTGCTTCACATGCTGCCATGTATTTATACATGTATGTATAATCTGTGTTTAGATGTACATGTATTCTTATTTATATTTAATGTCGTGTTCACATGTACATGCTATTGTATATGTATAATGTGTGTTCACACGTACAGTGGAGTTTATATGGTTTTAATGTGTCGTGCACATGTACATGTATTTTGTATAAAGGGTGTTTGTATGTACATGTATTATATACATAATCTTAATGCTGTGTTCACATGTACAGGTATTATATGTTTAATGCGTTGCGTTCACATGTGACATGTATTTATGTATTAATGTGTGTTTGCCAGTGTCACATGTATTTATATGCTTTGAATGTGATGTTCACATGTACATGTATTTATAATATTGATATGTGTGTTCACAGTACATGCATTTATATGATATAATGTGGTTGTTCACGATGTACATGTGTATTTATAATGGTTAACGTGTGTTCACATGTAGCATGATATTTAGATATTAATGTTGTTCACATGTACAGCTATTTCGTATAATGTCGTGGTTGTATGGTACATTGTGTTATATATTTAATGTGCTGTATCACATGTGCATCATTTATTTGATACATGTACATACCAATCGTACAATACATGCTACATGCTATTTATTTGTAAATGTAGTATATTTACATCAGACTCGCTACGCGTATTTGAAGGTTTGTGTTTACTATGTACATAATATTTATGTTGTAATGTCATGTTTACAGTATGTAGCATGTATTTGTGTATAATGTAATGTTCACATTGTACATGTATTTATATATATGTGATTTTTAGATGGTACATACATGTCATGTAAGGTTATATTATGCGTTATCTGACGTTTTCGTCCATCTTCTTCGTCGTCTTTTTCTTCTTCTTCTTGCTTCTTCTTCTTTTCTTCTTCGTCTTCTTTTTTTTCTTGCTTCTTCTTCTTCTTTTTTCTTCATCCTTTGGTTCTTATTCCCCTTTCGTATTTTTCTTAAATTTTCCTTCGCTCGACTCTTCCGAGCAGCAGAGAGTGCACGCAGCAGAGAAACAGCAGCCAGCAGAGCCGATAGCAGCAGCAGCATGGAGCATAGTATAGTGTGAGCCTAGCACCAGCACAGGTCGAGTTTCAGTTAGTAGTTAGTAGCAGTTAGTACGTAGCTAGCCAGCCAGCGCAGCGAGCGCACAGCTAGCAGGCAGCAATAGTGGGGAGGGCTCATCGTGGCGTTTCGTGTGTCGTCGATCTCATGAAATTTTTGGTGTGACTTCCTGGCTCTGGTGTGTTTATGGCCATGTAATATCTGGTGTAAGAGCTGGCGACCATGTGTAAATGACTTTTACGCTTGACACCACTCACACACACACAACACACACACCACACACACACACCACACACGCACACACACTACGCACGGCAGCGCGCAAAGCACGCACGCACACACACACCACACACACACACACCCACGACACACACACAACTATATATATATATACACATACACTACACGACACATCACACGCCACGACCACGCACACGCCACACGCACTCGCGCCGTGCGCACACACACACGCACGCGCACACGACCGCACACGCACACCCACACACACACACACGCTCGCAGACGCACGGCACGGCACACACACACGCACACGCACCACGACGCACGCACACACACGGCACACGCGACACACGGCACGTCACGACACACCAACACACACACGTTGTCTCTACAAGCCATTCTTGCACTTGAATTCCTATCATCTAGTTTCGTTTCACTTGCGCGTCGATTTTTTGCCATCGGCAACATTATTGCATCAGATCGGCCGTAATAAACTTCATGAGGGAATTTAATATCCCCTAATCGCGTTGCCCTATCATGATCGAGACAGCGTACAGTAGTGCATAATGAGTGAATCGCCGTTGTTCGCCTCATATTGCAGCTCTTCAGTAGCTCGTCACATTTAGTAGCTCTAGAACTATAGCCCTTCGCTCTGCCACAGGCCTCTAGAACTATAGTCCTTCGCTCTGCCACAGGCCTTTAGAACTATATCCTTTCGCTCTGTCCACAGGCTGTAGAACTATAGCCTTCGGCTCTGCACAGTGCCTTCTAGAACTATAGTCGCTTCGCTCTTGCTCACAGGCTCTAGATTTAAGTTCCTTCGCGTTCTGCCACAGGCTCTAGATCTATAGCTCTTCGCCTCTGGCCACAGGCCGGTGCAACTATAGCCCTTCGCTCTTGCCACAGCGCCATCTAGGACTATAGCTTCGCCTGCCACAGGCCTGTAGAACTATATAGTCCTTCGCTCTGCCACAGGCCTCTAGAACTATAGCCCTTCGCTCTGCCACAGGCCTCTAGAACTATAGCCCTTCGCTCTGCCACAGGCCTCTAGAACTATAGCCCTTCGCTCTGCCACAGGCCTCTAGAACTATCGCCCTTCGCTCTGCCACAGGCCTGTAGAACTATAGCCCTTCGCTCTGCCACAGGCCTGTAGAACTATAGCTCTTCGCTCTGCCACAGGCCTGTAGAACTATAGCCCTTCGCTCTGCCACAGGCCTGTAGAACTATAGCCCTTCGCTCTGCCACAGGCCTCTAGAACTATAGCCCTTCGCTCTGCCACAGGCCCTGTGTCAGAGTGTATAACTTGCGTATCGTTTGCAGTTAGTTTATTCCATGTTCTCATCACATGTGCGCGAGTGTATAACTTGCGTATCGTTTACAGTTAGTTTATTCCACGTGTCTCATCACATGTGCGTGATTGTCTATAGTTTACACAGCTTCCATAGTTGCTACACGTGCCGAGAAATAGTCCGAGGCCGAGAGTAGCCTCCGCGACGTTTATTCGAATTTCGCTCGTATCTTGTTTCGCGTGTTTTCTTCCGACGGCGGCGAGTTTATCACATGAGATGAATGGCAAGATGAACGTCACGGCAAATTTAATATTCGTGCTCCTAATGGAGTTAGCTTATCATGCGATGCTGATGGATGCGCATACAGTAGTAGTGCAGTAGCTGTTGCGACAGACCTCCCTCACACAGATGCTGTTATTCATGGATGCTCGGCTTATGTTGCAAATAATAACACGTAAAACTCCTCATGCATCTCATAAGATACGATTTTAAGATTGATGTAACCATAGTGTAACTGATTGATATTGATATTGGTATTGATAATAACTGATTGGTATTGATATTGATATTGATGTGACTGATTGATATTGATATTGGTATTGATAATAACAGATCGATATTGATATTGATGTGACTAATTGATATTGGTATTGATAATAACTGATTGTTATTGATATTGATACTGATAAGATATTGATTAACAAGAAGACATATGTCCAATATGGTTTACGTCCTCTTGGCATTAGAATCTGATTGTATTATCTGTATTATTATGTAATTGTATTATCTGTATTGTTATGTAATTGTATTATCTTATTATCTTGTGTGTACTCCGGAGCGCATAAGACTATCAGTCCCTCACATAACAGTAGGAATAAGATAATAAGATATCAGGAGTGAATAATAACATATTCTATTATTATCTAATATATTATCTAATATATTTATCTAATATAATATTATCTAATATATTATCTAATATATTTATCTAATATAATATTATCTAATCTATTATCTAATGTAATTATCTAATATATCTAATTATTATCTATATTATAATTAATTTATTATTATTCACGCCTGAAGATATCTGATCGTATTAGCGTATGTTTCTTCATTATATCTCATGTTTGCTGTTATGTGAGCGGATGTAGGTTTCACTCGCTTCCATTTACACACAAGATATAAGATAACAACTAGATAATTATAGGATATAATAAGATAATAAGATTTCCAGCCGTGATTGGCTGGTGTTAGAGTCGCCCCCACAGCAACGCTTGTCACGTAGTTATGTGTGTGATATTTACCTAGCCAGGGACCGTAGATTGTTCAGGGGTGGAGGCGTTTGTGATGTGGGTGTGTGTGCGTGCGTGTGTGTGTGTGTGTGTGTGTGTGTGTGTGTGTGTGTGTGTGTGTGGCGTGTGCGTGCGTGCGTGCGT
>NW_014579396.1:18439-22199 GCF_000485595.1 Priapulus caudatus
CGTAGTTATGTGTGTGATATTTACCTAGCCAGGGACCGTAGATTGTTCAGGGGTGGAGGCGTTTGTGATGTGTGTGTGTGTGTCTGTGTGTGTGCGTGCGTGCGTGTGTGTGTGTGTGCGTGCGTGTGTGTGTGCGTGCGTGTGTGCGCGCGCGTGTGTGTGCGTGCGTGCGTGCGTGCGTGCGTGCGTGCGTGCGTGCGTGCGTGTACATTTGTAAGCGACTGAGGTACTAGAGGTAATCGATGTATGCTCATCCCTACAGAGACAAGACTACCTGTTCAGAGAACTACTAGCTCTGGAACACCAGTTCAGCAATGTGCGACTGAGTCGTCACCGGCTGAGCACAATCTGGGGCGGCGCCAGTCTACTGACAATGCTCCTGCAGTGCATGAGTGACCTTCTCCTCTTAGACTGGCCCTGGGATTATTTCATCAACCTCAGTGAATCCGACTTTCCGATAAAGTAAGTGTGGATCCGGGGTTAATGATGACAAATTTGTAATTATTAACCCCTGGTGTGGATGTCATGGGGTGAGGGCAGGATGGGGACGTATCAACCCCCACCTCACCTCTCAGAGAGGCATACGGTGGGAAATTTACGGTCGTGTCATGCTTCTAGCTTTTTCTTTTCCATCACCCACCCACCTGGGGAGGCCAGGTGATTGCGTGTCTTATGGGTGCCGTGCCACCACCACCCCCCACCCACCCACATTCCCACCCCTCAGAGCCAGACGTTTGTTGTTGGCGTAGCGTGTGTCTCCATCTATAACTCCCTCCCGCCACCCACCAGCCTGACAGGGCCAAATAGTCCTGAACCTTAGGTGTGCCATGCGTCATACACGTTCATCCACCCACCCACTCCTCAGAGCCAGGTGCCCATTGTCAGAAACAAGCTTAGTCTTAAAGTGATTACGTCACCGTAAATAGTAAAAGTAAAAAATGCAAGTAATTTACTTTTTATTGTTAAATTCCTGCATTATACTTCCTATTTTACTATATTGTTCGATGTAAACATACAGTCGTGACTCATACATAGTCCATAGCAAGCAATTAATGTCAGGATCATATTTATCAACTCGTCCAGGTTTTTTGGATTTTTAACTAGTTGAGAAACAATCTTATCGGGTAAGAATTTGACGATACATTTAGTCCCCGTTAGTACTTACTTTTAATGTAAAAAAAATGACAATTTTTTGTTACAAATATACACCATAGAAAATTCGTGACGTAGTTAATTTAAACATACGTCTTGACATGAACAATACATTAGTCGTGAGTGTTATCTGGCGTTTTTACGGATTTTACGGCGTTTTTAGCGTTAACATTAGTCGTAACTCTACGCTGTTTCTGACAACGGTCCCCTGATGATTGTAGGGTTTCACAATGTGTCATGTATCCACCTTCCTCCCTCCTCCCTCCTCCCTCCTCCCTCCTCCCTCCTCTTTCTTCCCTCCCTCCTCCCTCCTCCCTCCTCTCTGTCCTTCCTCCCAGCTCCCTCCTCTATCCTCCCTCCCCCCTCCCTCCTCCCTCCTCCCATCTTCTCATCCCGCCTCCCTCCTCCATCCTCCCTCCTCCCTCTGTCCCTCCTCCCTCCCTTCTCCATCCTCCCTCTTCCATCCTCCCTCCTCCCTCCTGCCACTCTTCCCTCTCTCCTCCCACCTCCCGCTTCCGTCCTCCCTCCCCGGTCTGCATTTAGAGAGACTGTTCCCCCTCTCTCTGCATGACATGACGTGCAATGTGCAATGGATGCACCATATGTGCCCCGGAAATAAATTAATCCGCATTTGCATCGTAAATTTTACGACAACGAAAACGTTCGGCATTTAACGTCGTTTTCTCCGGATCGATTCATCAGCGTCTCGCTTAATTTTGCGCGGCGCGTTATGCAAATTACGCTATGCAGAAATTCGGAACGCGTCGTTCTTCTGCTAGCCGTCTAAAGCAAGATGAATCATTGCACATTGTTTTTTTTTTTTCTGGAGGAAAATCATTTTGAAATCTTTGCGGTTCCTTTTCGGTGATGCATTATGATCAGTGCGCTCACATCTATCAAACGCTACATCTTTTGAAATCCTCGGAACCTGATAGCCATGGGGGGTTGGCACGAGACACATTGCATCGAGTTTTTGCGTGTCAGTTGTGTTGGGTTTCTTCCTTCAGTCAATCTTATATATATGTGATTATATATGTATATCAGTGCGCCGTGCGTTGCGTGTGCGCGTGCGCGTGCGCGTGCGCGCTTGTTGCCGTTACGTTTGTGTGTGTCTGTGTGTGTGCGTGCGTGCGTTCGTGTGCGTGTAGGCAAACTTGTATTCACAATGCTCCAAGTAGAATGGCCACCTATATCTGCATAGGAAACCTTTGACGATAGCCACGAGTGACTCTATATACATATTTGATTGGTATACTTATAGAACTCCACAGCGTCCCTGCCTCTGTCAACCAATGCCAAGGAGAGGCGGCTTGTTTTCATAGCTGTTTAATAGAAAACACGTGTTGAAGTGTTTGACTGGCTTAGAAGAAAGCAGCAGAGGCAGCAAAAACCGAGATGATGTCGAAACGATCGTTAACTTGCCTTCTAAGATCGCGCGCGGAATTAAAATGCTTCGCCGTCTATGATTGACTCCTGATGCGAGAAACTAACTGTAGGCCAAGTTCCAAACGCTGACTCTCACACTCACTGATGAACTCTTTGAACGCTAACGACTTCCCTGTTTCTCTTTTGCGGCCGAACTTAACGACCTCCCCTGTTTTCGCTTTTACGACAGAACTTACGACCTCCTTGTTTCTCTTTTACGACAGATACTAACGAGCCTCTCCTGTTTCTGTTTTTAGACAGAACTAACGACCTCCCTGTTTCGCTTTTACGGGACAGACGAACGACCTTTCCTGTTTCTTTTTTAACGACAGAACTAGAACGACTCCTTCCTGTTTCTCTTTTTGCGCAGAAACTAACGACCTCTCTGATGTCTCTTTTGCGACAGAACTAACGACCTCCCTGTGTCTCTTTTGCGACAGAACTAACGACCTCCCTGTTTCTCTTTTGCGACAGAACTAACGACCTCCCTGTTTCTCTTTTGCGACAGAACTAACGCACTCCCTGTTTCTTCTTTTACGGGAAGAACTACGAACTCTCTGTGGTCTCGTGTTGTTACGGGACACAACTACGACCTCTCTGTGTCTCTTTTGCACCGCAGAACTAACGACCTCCCTGTTTCTCTTTTTGCCGGACAGAACTAGCGAGCCTCCCTGTTTCTCTTTTGCCTCTTATGCGACAGAACTAACGACCTCCCTGTTTCTCTTTTACGAGAAGAACTAACGACCTCCCTGTTTCTGTTTTACGACAGAACTAACGACCTCCCTGTTTCTCTTTTGCGACAGAACTAACGACCTCCCTGTTTCTCTTTTGCGACAGAACTAACGACCTCCCTGTTTCTGTTTTACAACAGAACTAACGACCTTCGTGTTCCTCTTTTGCGACAGAACAAACGAGGAGCTGACAGCGTATCTTGCGGCGAACAAGGGCAAGAACTTTGTGAAGTCGCACGGCCGCGACACACTCAAGTAAGTCTCCCTGTCTGTCGGCTGCTTTGTCGAGCGGCGTCGACCAATCACGGCCCGTCTCACAGCTCGCTCCTTGGCGAAGTTTTTAAAATATTTTTTGTTGTTTGTGAGTTAAACTTCTGTCTGACCCACTGTCGCCTGCCTCTATGGTAGCAGGCGTGAATATTATGACAAATTTTTGTCGTTATTCTTCCCTG
>NW_014579396.1:22593-27211 GCF_000485595.1 Priapulus caudatus
CTCATAGGGTCTATGTCCCCCAGGGTATTATCGGTGGGTACCCTGGGTATGGTTCGATATATCGGAACGTACCCTGGTAACTATCTGATATGGTTAGGGTTAGGATTAGGGTTAGGGAGTAGGCGAGGTACGGTCCGGCATATTAGATAGTACCAGGGTACCCTCCGATAGTACCCTGGGGGATATAGACTCTCTCAGCATAATTAGTATATATAATTATGGAGATGAGTGATTGCCTGCTGGCCGAGTCCTTATCAATGGCATAGTGCTGCCATCTGTAGTCACATTATTGGCCTGAAATGAACATTTTTGAAAATATCTAACATGTTTATAACATATCTATCGAATAAATAACAATGTACTAATTTTCCGTAGCAGTTTATTGGTAGGCACGTAATTTAGATGCGTGTGATAGGCTCGTTGTATTGTATCGGTCATGAATATCAGATGATTACAATATAGAGCAATCTTCCAGAAATAAATGCATCCAACTGAACACAGGTCCAATTTAGGATGAATGCTCTAATGGATAAGTCATACGTTGACACACTTTGGGATAACTGGTCACTCTAGTCACTATAGCATTTGCTGTACTGCATAGTGAATGCAACCATGACTAAACAGCCAAGCAGCAGTAAACCAACCTTGCACTTCGTTTAGCATAGGTGTGGGTTTGCCCATTTATTGTTCGTCGCGGGGATACTATGGTTTCATGTCTGTCCAGCCGCCGCCGCCGCCGCAGACACTTTCCCTTCCGCTCTATAACTCGACCCCTAATTGACCTAGCGTGACCAAACTTGGTCTACTTACACGTACATCTTGGGGGGGGGGATTTTAACATACTTGCACATCTCCGGCAGATGAATTGTGTAACAAACCTTTGTCTTTGTGACTTATTTAACTTTACCTACCTTCTACGTCTTTACAGAGATATTTCATAAATACTAGATCACGGGGGATACATGTAGTTGGCGACAACTGCCCTTTCTAGTTACTGATGGTGGCCACTATCACATTCACCAGTCATCGTATTAGCGTTTTGTCGTAACGTATTCGACTGTTTAAACGTGTTGTAATAGAACTTGTCGTTATCATAGAACCACGACGTTCCCGCAAAATGTTGTAACAGCAGTAGTCATTATTGCCGAGTTACGACGTAACTGTCAACTTGATAAGCTATACATTTACATCAAGAGTAGATAATAACATGTGTTATTATCTACTCTTGATTTACATACATACTTATTGTCCAAAGTAGAGGAATATTGCTTTACGTAACAATATATTGTTATAACATATGTGTAATATGTCAACGTGCCAGTCAGATTGAGAAAAGAGATTCTACCTCTGTTTATGATGGGACCAATTCATCTTGGACTTACGATAGAAGTTACGCGACACACACATCACTCGCATGGTGATAAAGTCTCTATCGTACGTGCCAGGAATGCTGGCGTCATACCAGACAGTCGTAGAACGTCAAAGTCTCTTACACTGCAGCTCGAACAATCACAACGATTTACTCTTGAGATTGAGACGTACGTTGATATCAGCGAATCGACCAATCAGACTGATTCAAACGCTCGAACACAGTTTCTGCTGCCACCGATGAAATCTCTTCTAACTTGTACCTAGCTCTGTAACTTGTCTCATAACAACTAGCGGTGTGACGTCACTGTCTCGTCATGGCAGGACAGCATGCGTTCATTCTTTCCCGTCTCCTGTAGGTATGACGGTGGCAGTGACTGGGTCGCTCTCAGCCGAGACTTCTGTCGGTATCTCGTCAGCTCCGACGATGGCCTTCTTTCTGGCCTGAAGAAAGTCTACGCGTTTACGCTGCTACCTGCAGAGGTAGGTAACATCACTAACATGTATGGGTAGTAGTAGGTGTATGTATACACACAGTAGTGTAGGTAGCACGGGCAGTGGTTGTATACGTAGAGGTAGGTGAAGTGTGTGGTGGTAGGTGTATACACACACAGGTGTAGGTAGCGTGGGCAATGGTTGTATACGTAGAGGTGGTGAAGTGTGTGTGGTAGGGTATCACACACAGAGGCTGTAGGTAGCACGGCAACTGGTTGTATATGTAGAGGTAGGTGAAGTGTGGTGGTGTAGGTGTTGCACACAGAGGTGTAGGGTACACGGGCAATGGTTGTATACGTAGAGGTAGCTAAAGTGTGGTAGTAGTTGTATACACACAGAAGTAGGTAAGTAGAGATGGAGGTAGGTAGGAGTAGTTAGGTAGGTAGGTAGGTAATACGCTTGGTAAACTTGTGATATAGGAAAAACATTACACAATTCCATTTTCCCCAGTGGGACTGGCGACCATTCTATTGGATATCGTGAGAGAAAAAACAACAACAAAAAATCGCAACGAGATGTATTAAAATACTTGGGTTCCAGTAGCTGGAAGCAGACCTATTGTTTTTAATATAGGTGCGGATCGAGAGTATATAAATTTATTATAATGATCTACTCTCAGTGTAAATATAGGTAGCCATCTTTGACTATTGTATGTCTTGCCTTCACACACTATACTCCCCATGCAGACACATGGCGAATCACTTAGATTGCCAGGTTTGGACGCGTTGCGTGTTTTTTTTTCGTGCGCTCCCATTTGCGTAACAAGGCGGAGAGACATTTGCATATTCTTGAAATTGGAGATTATTCAGAGTGATTTGTGATGTTAGCGCTTGCCCACGATTTATAAATACACTTCCATCTGCTAATGAAGAGTCTGAGGAGATTATTCCTACTAATGCTGCACATTGCTATTTCACTAGAAGCAAATAAATTATTTTATAATTTTATAGATTACTAGTCTGATAAATTATTTTACTGGAGAGATTTTTTGGGGAATCAGAGAGCAGATGCACAAAACAATTGTTTGTTTGTTTGCTCAAACACACGACACGGGACAGCGTAGGATTTCTCATGCTCAGAATCTCCTATATGAGAAAGCAACCCAACCAGAGTTTCATCTTGATATTAACTGTATTTCATCACGCAAATATGTATAATTGCACCCACATCACGACGATGTAATGTTTGTTTGCCTGTAACGACGAAAACTGTATTTCATCACGCAAATATGTATAATTGCACCCACATCACGACGATGTATGTTGTTTGCTGTAACGACGAAACTGTATTTCATCATGCAAATATGTATAATTGCACCCACATCACACCTATGTATATTATTTGCTGTAACGGCTATAGTCACGCTGTCACGCGCTGTGATACAAGATACAAGAATCTTTATTTAACGTCGGGTATCGTACAAACAATAAACATTAGCCCTGATGGGCTATTTTTCGGACAAACATTAGTGAATAACAATTCTGGTTAACAATATAAAAATGTATAATTTTTCAGCGGTATATAGATTTTAGACTTGTCTTAAATCAAAAAAACAGTTGCAGTTTAATATGCATCATCATACGTAATCTGCATCATATCGCAATCATATCGTAATGCGCAGTTTAATACTCTCTCATGCTCTACTTTCTCGGCGTACTCCCACAGTCGTTCTTCCACACCGTCATACGTAACAGCGAGTTCTGCGACACGTACGTGGACAACAACCTGCATGTGACGAACTGGAAACGCAAGCAGGGCTGCAAGTGTCAGTACAAGCACATAGTTGACTGGTGCGGCTGCTCACCGAACGACTTCAAGCCCGGCGACCTCATACGATTGCACGTAAGTGCCCCCTGGTGGCGGCGATGATCATCGCTGCTTGCCGCCGAGATCGAATCTGTCTCTGTTTCTACATACTGTTATTTTTATTTTGTTGAAATTTGTGTTTTCCGGGGGTAGTTATGTAGAGATGAGAGTAATTGAAGCATAGTGTAGTGGGAAGAGATTAATTTTGCAATATTTGAATGACAAATTTGGAAAATTTTATTTGTACAATTACAAATTTGTAATAGGAAGCGCTGTTTTTTTCGCCAAATCTTCTTCTACAGGCAACTGAAAGTCGACCGGTGTATTTTGCGCGCAAGTTTGAAGCTATTATCAACCAGCAGATTATTGAAGATGTAGAAACCTGGCTATACGGACCAAAGCACGACTGTGAGTGTTACTAACGCACTGCCTGTGCTGATCTCTATATATTAACATGTTAATATATATGGTATCAGGAGCGTATAATGACAAAGGAGTAAGACAGCGATTTGGTACTGATTTCACTACATTTTTGTCGTACGAGTTCGATGTGAATAAAAATACAAATGTATACAAACATGAGCTTCTTTTGTTCACTGGTCCTTATTCTATCTTCCGGTAGTATTACAAACCGCGTAGCTTCCTNCTCTCTCTCTTTCTCTCTCCCTCTCTCCCGCTCTCTCTCCTTCTCCCGCTCTCTCTCCTTCTCCCGCTCTCGCTCTCTCTCCCTCTCTCCCCGCTCTCCCCGTCTCTCCCCACTCCCCCATGCCTTCAGCATTTGGCGTCACGCTGGGACGTGCAGCTAAGTATAGATCAATAGAGCCGTCATACACCTGAGTTAGCAATAAATATTTACTACATTGATATTAGCCGCACCGCGTCTCCTCCCGAGGGGGAAGTGCGCGCTCTCTTCCTCCTCCTCCCCCTCCTCCTCCTCCTCCTCCTCCTC
>NW_014579396.1:28872-29710 GCF_000485595.1 Priapulus caudatus
TGCTCTACTCAACACGATGATGCTCTACTCTCAGCTATACAGATAACACGATGAGTGCTCTAAATAGCTGAGAGTAGAGCTCTCATCGTGTTATCTGTATAGCTGAGAGTTATCTGTATAGCTGAGAGTAGAGCACTCATCGTGTTATCTGTATAGCTGAGAGTAGAGCAATCATCGTGTTATCTGTCACGATGAGTGCTCTACTCTCAGCTATACAGATAACACGATGAGTGCTCTACTCTCAGCTATACAGATAACACGATGAGAGCTCTACTCTCAGCTATACAGATAACACGATGAGTGCTCTACTCTCAGCTATACAGATAACACGATGAGAGCTCTACTCTCAGCTATACAGATAACACGATGAGAGCTCTACTCTCAGCTATACAGATAACACGATGAGTGTTCTACTCTCAGCTATACAGATAACACGATGAGTGCTCTACTCTCAGCTATACAGATAACACGATGAGAGCTCTACTCTCAGCTATACAGATACCACGGTGATTGCTCTACTCTCAGCTATACAGATAACACGATGAGAGCTCTACTCTCAGCTATACAGATAACACGATGAGTGCTCTACTCTCAGCTATACAGATAACACGGTGATTGCTCTACTCTCAGCTATACAGATAACACGATGATTGCTCTACTCTCAGCTATACAGATAACACGGTGAGAGCTCTACTCTCAGCTATACAGATAACACGATGAGAGCTCTACTCTCAGCTATACAGATACCACGATGATTGCTCTACTCTCAGCTATACAGATAACACGATGAGTGCTCTACTCTCAGCTATACAGATAACACGATGAGTGCTCTACTCTA